>NW_006399770.1:27476892-27498905 GCF_000299155.1 Elephantulus edwardii
GGTATATAATGTCCTTCTTTATCTTTTATGGTAGTTTTTATTCTGAAATCTATTTTATCAAAGGTTAATATTGCCTCTCCCACTTTTTTGAGGTTGCCATTTGCTTGATGTATTTTTTTCCCAGCCTTTGATTTTGAGTCTGTCTTTTTTCTTCTTTTTTTAGATATGTCTCTTGTAGGCAACATATTGATGGGCTTTGTTTTTTTAATCCATTCTGGTACTCTTTTTCTCTTAATTGGTACATTTAGTCCATCCACAGTAAGTGTGATTATTGTCAGGCCAGGCTTTACTTTTGCTGTGTTTCTTTTTCTGTTCTTTCTGGCTACTATGGTCCATGCACTTTCCTTTGGCATCTCCATGTGAAGGACTTCACTTAAAATTTCTTGTCATTTTGGTCTTGTTTTCACAAATTCCTTAAGTTCCTTCTTTTCTGTAAAGGATCTAGTTTCTTCTTCATATTTGATGTAGAACTTTGCTAGGTACAGGATCCTTGGCTGGCAATTGTTTTCTTTCAACTTTCTGTATATGCTATCCCATTGTCTTCTAGTTCACATGGTTTCTGCTGAGAAATCTGAACTTAATAGAATTATTTTCACTTTGTAAGTGATTGTTTTTCTCTTGCTGCTTTTAGAATTCTTTCCTTACCTTTTAATTTGGAGAATTTGACTATGATATGTCTTGATGTTTTTCTTTTTGGGTCTAGTCTATTTGGTGCTCCCTGTGCTTTTTGAATGTGGAAGTTTTCTTCTAGTACTTCTTCCACTATTTTCTCAGTGATTTCCTTGTCACTCCCCTGTTCTGGAATTCCAGTCATACATATATTACTTTTATTTTATGTCATCCCACATGATTCTAATGTTTTCTTAATTTTCTTTACATCTCATCTCCGATTTTTCTTTAAGTATGTTTTTAGTGAGGCTCTTGTGTTCCAACTCACTGATTCTGTGTTCCATCTCTTCAGTTCTACATTTTTGTGCTACCAGTGTGTTGGACACTTCTGCCATTTCTGTCTTAATATTCTGGATTGCATTTTCGGGCTTTTCTGTTATTTCTAGTATTTTGTTGGCTGTACACTCTTTGTCTTGTGATGATTTTTAAGTTCTTGTACCTCTTTATCTATTCTATCAATTCTTCCATCTTTTGCGTTTTCTTTCACAGCTGTTTAAGTTGCTCCTCATCAATATATTTCTTCTGGACTATTGTCTCTGGGGTATTTGCCTTCTTAATTGTTTCTTCCATCTTTTGCATTTTCTTTCATACCTGTTCAAGGTCCTCCTCATCAGTATATTTCTTCTGGACTGGTGTTTCTGGGGTATTTGCTTTCTTAATTGCTTCTTCCATCATTTATATCTTCTTCTGTAGCTGTTTAAATAATTCCACATCAATATAGTTCTTCTGATTTTCTCTATCTTAAGTATTCATTGAGTCTACATTTCTGATTTTCTCTATCTTAATTAAGTATTCATTGAGTCTACATTTTAAGGAGATGGGTTATTTAATTTTTTTCATGTTAACTGAGGCAGACTGCTGCTTTCTTGACATTATGTGCGTCTTTAGGATGTTAAATCATTGTAACTAAACAATGATCAAGAGTATGGCAGTGTGTTTTTTTTTTACTTTGTTGTTTTTTTTTTGTTGTTGTTGTTTTTTGGGGTTTTTTTTAGTGTTTTCTAAAAGACCTGTATATTTGTGTTTTCTTCTTGACCCTGCAGGTCTCGGGTCAAGCGGCACTGTTCCCCACAGAGTACCTGAAAGGGAAACCAGGAAGCCTTGGCTTTCTCTTTGAGAACTGGCTCCACTGCCTCACTCAAATTCCAGCTGTCCTGCTTCCTCTCGGTTGTGTGTCGCCACTCTTGGGCATGCACGCCTCATCTGTATTCTTGCCTTTAATGATCACTTTAATATAAATGTGAGAGTGTGTGTGTGCGCGCGCGCGCGCGCACGCACACACAGGAGTTAAATCCTTTTCATTCACAAATTTTTGCCCCTCCAGGCCTCAGTCCTGAACTCTAGGTGCTAATCTCCAAATGCTTTCTGGGAAGATCCATTTCGCAACACATCATATACTAAAATCCATTATTTGTGTTTTTCTCCTCAACAAGTTCTTCATGCCTTTTTTTGTCTCTGTGTTGTTATTGTTGTTATGTGCTGTCGAGTTGCCTGCGACTCATAGCCACCCTATGTACAATAGCCCTAAACTCTGCTCTATCCTGTGCCAGCCGCACTGCTTCTGACACACCCATCCTGATTACCCCAAGCACTGAATCAGTCCACCTCATAGAGGGTCTTCCCCTTCTGCACTATCCCTCCACCTTCCCAAGCATGATGTCCCTCTCCAAGGACCTGTCCCTCCTTACAACATGTCCAAAGTATGTCAGAAGAAGCCCCAGAATGCCAGTACACAGCCAATTTTGTCAATGCTTGATGAATGAGCATCTTTAAATGTTTCAGTTCTACATATCCAGTAAAAATCTGACTCTTCCTCCTGCATTTTCCAGTTTAAGTTGGTAA
Source organism: Elephantulus edwardii (assembly GCF_000299155.1). Taxonomy (NCBI): domain Eukaryota; kingdom Metazoa; phylum Chordata; class Mammalia; order Macroscelidea; family Macroscelididae; genus Elephantulus; species Elephantulus edwardii. Next base: position 27,479,404 of record NW_006399770.1, read on the forward strand.
TGTTGCCGTCTCCCTACCTCCCCGAGATGGACAGCTTTCTGTGACACATTCCTGTTTAGTAATTGAGTCCTCTCATTTATGCCTTCTAAACATCTCTCCTGGAGGCCTGTTGGCACAGTGAATAAGTTCTTGATTGCTAACCAAGAGGTTCAAACTCACCCGACAGCTGCGTGAGAGAAAGACCTGGTGATCTACTCTCATAAAAGACTACAGTCGAGAAAACCCTGCCCCGGGAGGTGGGGGTCGGGGGGGTGGGTGGAGATAAGATTCTGCTCTGTCACTTCAACCCCTAACAATAAAACAAAGTCTTACTTTCAGCTGGATCTTATGAAACTTCTAGTTCATCCTGTTGCCAAAGTGGTCTTCTTGAAGTGTAAAAGTAGTCACATTTTTACTTAAAGCTATTAAATCACTTACTTCTTTGAACATAAAAGTTCCTGCAGCAGCTTGCAGCTTTTCTCCACAGTCATCCATTCTAGTACACTGTTAGTGAGCTTTTCCAGTCTGTCTGCATTTCCACAAAAAAGGCATTGTCCCTCTGACTTTCCCACTTCAATTAGGTGAGGAGTTCTTACCTGAGGTTAGTTCCTGAGATTAACATTCAGTGAAGTGTCTGCATTACCAGGGAACAATAGATATAGAGAGCTAGAGAGAGAGATATAACACTGTTCCTCTGAGTTCCTGATACCTTCTTTTCAGTACTTGTATTTCAGTACTTGCCACTTTACACAAGTGCTTCTGCCTCTAAACTCTAGGCATATATTTTTGTTTTATTTCTTTATATACTTCAAAATATGTCTTGGGGAAAAGCATCCATAATGCTCCTTAGAAGCAAGGAGGTTAAGACTTGATCTCACATGCTTTGGCTGTGTCATGTAGAGGAATAGTCCCTGGAGAAGGATATCATGCTTGGGAAAGTAGATGATCGGCCCAAAAAAGGAAGACCCTCAAAAAGACAGATTAACATAGCGACTCCAGCAGTTGGCTAACCACAGCAGAAGTTGTGAGGATGGTGTATAATCAGCAAGGATTTGTTTTGGGTTACAGGGTCTCTGAGTCGGAGCCAACCCAAGGGATGGCATAGTGAGTAATCTCCCGGGCTGTTAGCTGAAAGGTCAGCAGTTCAAATCCACAGACTGCTTCTTAAGAAAAAGATGGGCACTCTCTTCCTATAAAAATGTATCACCTCTGCTGAGTGAACTAACTCAGTCTCATAAGGACAAATACTACATAAGACCATTAATGTAAAAATAGGATAACTAGTAAAACATGTATGGAGGTCCAAGGGGAGAAGGGGTGGGAGCAGAGGGGTGAGAATGGGTAAGGGGAGAATCACAGAGTCACACAGTTTGGTGGGTAGAGGGATGAAGTAAAGGAAATGGGAAAGATCCATCAGAGATCTGGAAAGGCAGGGTAATGCTGGGGCACAGTCCAATTGTGATTAATTTTATAAAACATGATGTATGGGAATGATTGTATTAAACATAATGTCAGAGAAGGAAAGTATGTGAGGATGATCGGCATTAAAAAAATAAACTTATAAAATAAAAAAAATGTATAGCCCCAGAAATCCAATGAAGGGTCTCAAAAAAACTTGGAATCAACTTGATGACACTATTTTGGAGTTTTCTTTTATTTGATAGTCCTGGCTGACAGGGGCAACACAGACAGGCACTTGGCTACTCACCAAAGATTAGTAGCACCTCAGATGAAAGACCTGGTAGTTTATTTTTGAAAGATCACAGCTAGTGACAATTCTGTGGAGTAGTATTCTACCCAAGGGCTTGCCATTTCTCAACCAAACTGATGGCAATTAGTTCCTCCCCCCCCCATACTTTATATGTCCATATTTTAATAGAATACTGAGCACATGACTTGGTAAAACCCTAATATATGCTTAGTGAGTAAATGAATTTTCAGACCCTGTAAATAAGTAGATAAGCTCTGAGCCAGCTCTAGGAATAAAGAAGTCATTGCTAGGTACCACTGAGTTGACATGGGATAGAGTAGAACTGCCCCACAGTATTTTCTCAGCCTTAATCTGGTGGATTCAAAACTCTAACCTTTGGTGCTTAGTCATCAGGCAACCAAGATTCCTTAGAATTAGCTCTGCATAGTTCTTTATATGAACCACCATTTTTTAGTTCAGACTGTATTTGAACTAACCATTTTGTTTGAGACCACTATAGAGCATAACTAGGGCTGCTAGTTTGAATTGTATTTTACAGCTAATCCACAGATGTGAAGTCTTGACAGAAGGGACACTCACTCTAGTTGTTTCCTTGCTTGGCACCAGTTGGGGGCCCAACTTCATTCAGTATCATTTCTAGAACTGCTGCTGTAATTATTATATTACTCAAATGGTTTCCTTCTGTGCTTACCTGATAAACAGTTCTGATTTTCTAAATATTCCAAAACTCTATGATACGGTCATAGTTCTGCATTCTGTGGAAAAAGCCTGGTTCTGGAAGTACAGAACTTAACATCTGATACATGCACACTCATAAACCCTGGCAGTACACTTGTTAAACCCTCAGCTACTAGGGGAAAGCTTGGAGGTTGAGATCTGCCACTTGACTCCCTATGAGAAAAACGTGGCAGTCTGTTTCGGTAAAGATTTACAGCCTTGGTAATCCTGTGAAGTAGTTGTGCTCTGCTCTGTGGTGCTACTATGAGTCAGTATTGACTTGGTAGCAGTGGATTTGTGTTTTTTGTTTTATGCTAATTATTAGGAAACCAGTAGAAATGATCCATGGCTTTGAGACTACTTTTCGTACATTTGCTTTGAAACTGAGTACTACAACTTCTTAAGAATTTTAACTCTTCAGTGCTACATCGCATGTTGTGTTCCTTTAAGCCTACGACATTGTCCAAATTATAGCCTAGCACTAGCAACCCTAATATTAAAGAACTAAAGTACTCTCCAGTTTGTTGCTGTGGGGGAATTTTGAAGAAGAACAGTTTCCTGAAAGCCACACTAAAACCTAGAAATTTTGTGAATTTATAGGAACACACCTGGCTGATTTTTTATTAGAGAAATATTTACTTAAAAGCTGAGATAGTTTTATGTTGTTCAGGATAGAGTGCACTTAAGTCTTACAAAAATGCTGTGGTCAGTAAGGAAAGGTGTTTAATGCAGTGCTTCCTTGCAGCATAGCTGTTTCCACTGTGCTGATTTAAAGGAGTTCTTTCTCGTCACAATTTGCTTTTTCCTGATTAATAAAATAGAAGATTTTATAAAAGTTCTATATTAGAAATAAAAGAATATTAACTTGTGGGCAGTTAATAATAATAACACATATGGCATGTTATAGATCTTTCAGCAAAAAGCGCCTCAGTTCCAGATGAACTCGGTGCCTGTGGACATTCCAGAACGTCAAGCTATGCGAGCCAGCAGTCCAAAGTTTCAGGTACATAATAATTTATAAAATATTTGCTCCTGTGTGCTGCATAGTATTCCATTATGTGAATGTACCATCATTTCTCAATCCATTCGTTTGTGGTTGAGCATCTGGGCTGTTTCCATGTTCTTGTGATGGTGAATAACGCTACTGTGAACATTTGTGTACAAGTCTCCATTTGTGCCTCAGTTCTCATTTTCTCAGGGTTTATTCTTGAGGGTATATTATGCTGAGTGAACTAACTCAGTCCCACAAGTACAGATATTGTATAAAACCATTTTTGTAGAAGTACAAGGATCTGGGAGGGGGGGGATGGAAGTAGGAGGTGGAGGGGTTAATCATGGAGTTGTACAATTTGATGGGGGGGTGAGAGAAATTGGAAGAATCTGTTCTCAAAAATATATTAAAATTTTGTAAATAAAGTAGTATAATTTAAAAAAATAAAATGTATCATCAATTGGCGGGGAAATAGTGTCAGGTAGATGCTAACAGTGAAGTTGAACCCCTTAGACAACAGTTGATATGTAGTCACTTGGAGCTCTTGTGCTGTGAGAAAAAAGTGTTAGCTTGCAGTCTGCATTTGATCCTAATATTAAGACCAAAATTATTTTCTCTGGCAGGCTATAGCTCATGTCACTCCCGGTCATCCAGTTTCTCTGAGCTCGGCCACAGGAGAAACACCTCAGTGGGAAGTACATCAACAGGAATTGAAAGCATTCTCGAGCCATGTGATGAAATTGAGCAAAAAATAGCTGACCCAAATCTTGATGCAGCTGAGAAAGAAGATACAGCATCGGAAAAACCCAGCAGGTATCCATTTGGGTTTTTAAAAAACTAAAACTTTGTTTTTCATGACATAATAAAAAGAAGGGAAGATTTTTCTTAAAAAAGAAAAAATATTTTCTTCTCAAAGATACCCTGTGAAACAAGACTCTGTAGAGTCTCAGCTGAAACGCGTAGATGCCACCAGAGTGGATGCAGATGATATTGTGGAGAAGATCTTACAGAGTCAGGACTTCAGCCTGGATTCCAGTGCAGAAGGTTTGTAGATAACTCTTCATAGTTCATGTGATTTGTGCCATCCCCATAGTTCAACAGTACAGAGACACTGACTGTAAAGAAAAATTACATGCCCAAGCAATCTCAAGATAACTTTGTAGTTCACTCTTTCTAAAAATGAATGTTGAATTTGGCTTTAATAAAGAAAAAAGACTAACGCTAAAACATACCGGTTTTAAAGAAAGCATTATTTTTTGTGTTCTTAATTATATATCATCATGACCGTGTTTACATTTTGGTGGTTGGAATCCACCAGCTGCTCCTTGGGAAAAGGATGGGTAATCTCCTCTTGTTTTATTTTATGTTGTTGTTGTTTATTTTTCTTTATTATTATTATTATTAAATTTTATTAATTTTAATGAACATTTACAGAGATTTTGGGTTTTCATTCATTCATTGTTGCACTATTTTCTCTACCCTCCTCCCCAGTTCATTGTTTTTTTTCCCCCCTTGTAAGTCTGTTTTAATTGTCCTATTGCCACAGTGCTTGTCAAAGCCAGTTCTGATTAATCTCCTTTGTCATTGTGTCCTTTGCCATTCCCTATCACTCATCCCTGAGTGAGACTTCACCCTGATTCATAAGGAAAAGGGGACAGCGTATTCTCTTAGCTACGTCCTGCTGAAAAGGGACGCTGTAGGTTCCAGGATGAAGATTTTCTCTCACTACTCGAAAGGGCCCCTTTGGCAATAGCAAACACATAGACTATTATGGAGATTGATTTTGGAATTTAGATGCACTGTTATCAATTGTGCTTAGCCGTACATGACAGAAAACCTCATAAGCAGTTCCTTACTTCACCTCTGCCTTGCATGCGGACTTCCGAGTTGTAAAACAACCCAGTGGTAGATGGAATTTGCTCCAGGACTTAAGAACAATAAATGACATAGTTGAGCCTCTACATCTTGTGGTTCCTAACCTTTATACTATAATAGACAAAGTGCTAGTCAATAGGCCTTTTATTTTAAGAACTACCTTCCCTCTGTAACTTGATTTGTGCCACTATTAGAGCCTCTGCTTGGAATATTATTGCTTTTAATTTTTGACTCATGTACTTTTAACTTGTTAGTTAAATTTGTGTCTTCTAGGCTGCAACACTTCCATGATACATCTTCAAGGCAATCTCCTCTTGTGTAGTTAACTGCCTCTGAGAACCCTCTGTAGAATCAGCTATGGGTTGATTCAGACTGACATGAAAAGCATCCTTGTGTCTGAGTCTACCATAACTTGACATAGCGCTTTAATTCCCTAAAGTAATTTGGAGTTTAGGATGTTGTCCTTGAAATGATAGTGAATAGCTAGCCCCTTGGTTCCCTCCTTTGTATTCTTAGAAACTAAAAATTTACATGCCACCAATTTGAAGGGTGTAATTTCTCATGCTGGTGTGACTATAGAGCACTTAACAATGGACTTAGTTTCGTGTTTTAACTGTTTATACAGAGATAATTAAAACTTGTAAGATGAGCTGACTTCATTACTCAAAAGAGAAAAAAAACCTTCAGGAAAATTGATGAGAGATAACTTTTAGGATATCTTATAAAGATGCTTTTAGGGAGTACTTGATTTTATTGAGGATTTATAGAGGAGTAACATGATTTAGACCTTTGATTAATTTTCGTTGACTTATCCTCTCCTTAAATTCAGTAACTATTTATTGGTCCAATTCAAGGGTAAGTATGGAAAGAGGAAATATATGTGTAATTTGATTTTATTTTTAAGTTCTTTCTTAAAACTGAAATGTCAAATCTGAATTACTATTATTATCATTATTATACGAATGTTTTTACAAATATAGTATGCAAATAACTAATTATTTTAAATTTGCTTTGCAGAAGAAGGCCTGAGGTTGTTTGTGGGTCCCGGAGGCAGTACAAGCTTTAGCAGTCATCATCTTCCAAATAGGTATGTCTTCTAAGTAATATTAAAATAAAGACTAGCCTCACTTTTAAAATGTTCACGAACTGAGCATGAAAGTTGCACAGTCCTTATACAGAGACTTAAGAAATATATATTAATAGTTTATAAAATGTGTAGCTCTTTCTTTTTTCTGGGTATGTGAATTTTTCTTTTCTAGATTGCTTTATTAACTTCTTAGATGTCTGTTCGGGATATATTGCTAAAGGACTAGTGGCATTTTGAGGAAGATGTCATATTTTAGAAAGAGCAAAACAATAGGGAGCTCTGGTGGCCTAGTGGCAAGAAGCTGGACTACAAATCCACCAGATACTCTGCTGGAGAAGGAGGAATAATCTCCTCCTGTACCAGTCTGATCCAATTTGACGGTACATGCACAAAAAAAAAAAAAAAAATTAAAAGAGCAAAACAAAATACAATTTTCAGTCAGTGATTTTACCTCTTCATATGCAGTTATGCAGTCACGTAGCCATGTGTAAAAGAAGCAGAAACAATGTGGGGATGACCGACACTGGCTTCTACCCACTTCTTAAAAGGGAATTTTGCCCATCAATAATAACCATAGTGCCATACAGATAACTACAAGGTCAGACATGCCACTCCCCATGCTTCTGTTCTCCTCTTTCTACCAATCATTGGATCTGAAGTTGATTGCAAATTGACTTAACAGACTTTACTCGTGGTGAACTTTATTAGGGAAATAGGTTGAGGAGTAGAGAAGGCAAAGTGTATCACACAATGCCAAGTCCAGGTTTAGTCCAGCAATCCCAAGTCAGATTAACAGCAACACACAATTCCTCAGTGAAAGTCCAACTTCAGTTCAGCAGCACAAATGCAAGAAGCCTCTGGTTTCCTCAATCATTCAGCAAACTTTATCTCAGAGCAGTTATAGGCCACTTTTCCTTCAGTTATCCAGCAAGCAAAACCTTTCACTGTGGCTCCACCTCCAAGGTTCCTCTGGTTACACCTTGCCACAGTTACTTCATTACTTCACAGCAGTGCCACAGTCTCACCACCCTCTCTGCACCACTGTCACCACTCTCTCACAGTGTGGAAAACACTTTATATTGCTGTTGATGATGTGCAAGACCATGTGTCTGCAGTTAAGGTACCTGGAGATCATCCCTTCTAATGCAGTGGCCAGAAATGCCAATTTTCAAGTGTTCTAACACCCTTGTATAGTACTATACATATATATTATTAATAGTAAGTGAATAGTACTCTCCCATGTCCTATTTTTCTACCTCACAGGATCTCACATATGTACAAAGAAAAATTAGAAAAACCAAGCATCATTTTAATTAGTCAGATGCAAATGAAAGTCACATCCCTGATTCCCAGTACTGCAGCAGTGACTACATATGCCAAGGACACCTTAGGGATTCCAGGCACTCCCCTGCCTCCCCATATCCCAATCCCTGGAACTCAGTCTGCTCATATGAAGAGTTTCTAGCTCAGTAACAGAGTAATTAGTTACAAACTGAGGAGTCCTTTGGACCTAGACAGTAATTTTATTCTTATGTTCAAAACCAAAGAGACTGTATTCATTTCTTCTGTTGATACTCATTTTACTGAGTGATTCCTCTGAGTCAAACACATGAAGGGGCCCAAAGATTACAATGAATTTACATTAATCCATTATAACACACAACAATGTGGTAATAAGTCTGTTCTAAGTAACTTAGCCGTTAGGTAGGTGATTCACCATTCTGTTAGTTGTTACATGCTGTCAAGTCAGAACCAACCCAAAGCTAACCTTCCTGCAGGTTTTCAGGACTGGGAGTCACACAGAAGGAGATTACCCATCTTTCTCCCACAGAGCATAGCTAGTGGATTTGAATCACCTGCCTTTGGGTTTGCAACATAACTGCTTAACCACTAAGCCACCAGAGTGCATTTAATATTTTCATAGTCTCCTAATTTCACTAATAAAGATTAGCTGATACCTGACATATGAAAGACTAAACTACTGTAACGAAAGACACAAAACTCGGGTGGATAGACTCAGTGGGACAACTGTGTCCCAAAACATGATTCACAGACCCAGGTACAATGTTGCTGTGTCCCTGTCTTCTTTACCTGCATTGTTATGTTGGATTGTTGCCACATATACAGCACAGCGCACAAGAGTCCTGGAAGTCCAAGGCAGGCCATTCCCCTCTCAGTATAAGTCGGGCAGAAGTTGGACACATCTCTTCATTTACATTCCACAGGAGAAAAGCTTAGTCACATGGCTGCAAAGATCTACAAGGGACTTGGGGAATTGTGGTCTCTAGCTGAGCAGCCTCATAGCCAGCTAAAACTGTGAAGAACAGATCTTGGGACAAACAGCAGTAATGTGCATCACCGTGATGCTGGAGGAACTAACCACCTCTTCAGAACATTAGCCCTTTAAGTCAATGTTATTTCAAAGAGAAACCATACTCATTGCCATCAAGTCAGTTTTGGCTCATCACAACTCCTTGTGTTGTAGAGTAAAGCTGCTCCATGTGGCTTTTTTGGATCTAGTCATTGCAGAAACGGATTGCCAGGCCTCTCTTCCACAGTACCACTGGATATGTGGAGCACTCTACGTGCCTCAGAGGACCTTTAGATTTTCATTACACAGGTGTAATTTGCAGCACTGAGCTCGTGTAATGGTATTTGCATGTTGACAGAAGAATTCTTGAAGCATCCATGAAGGTGCATCAAAGCAATATTATTATTACACCTAAAGACCCCTGTGTAAGGGCAGATCCACAACGAGTCAGTGTGTGCTCTTAGATGAGACTGAATGAATTTAGATTTACATGTAAACATGTTAGAACAAAGTGTTTCTTGAAGTAGTGTGTTGACAGGTTAAGAACTGGTTTGTATGGCTGCATTAGTATAGACTAAGTGTGAGAGGGTCTGTGACTAGACCACAAGATGGGGAATGTAGTTAACTAATATCTTTTAATATTTAAGGCATTTTTTTATGTGATAACTTTTAAACTTTGTGAAAAGCAACTGCAAAACAATACTTGAAGTACTATCTCTGGTGGTAGGTTTCTGAGAACAATTTCAAGCACCACAGCTGAGATGTTGTTTGTTTGTTTTTTATTCCCTGCTGTTTTAGGGTGGGGTCTGGAGCTTATGAGCAAGTGGTGATCAAACGCTAGAAGTCAGGCTGGTGACCTGACCGCTTCCCTGGGGATTGACGATGTGAGCAGCTAAGTTCTCAAGGCACTTCATTCCAGCAATTAGGAGAACGTGACCATTTTAAGAAACGAAGTATGTTCATCCATCAAAGGAAAGCCAGCACAGGTTTCTGCTCTGAAAGTGCCCACCGTCTAGTCTTTGCCACCTACCAAAACGGACCACGTGGTTGGTGGAATCAGGGCAGTGTGCACAGCACATACCTGGAAAGTACTCTGCCTCAGTGGGCATTGCACGTGTTGATGTGAGCCTGCCTTTTCTTACAGTGCACAGTGCTGTGCATCTCAGTATAGTGTTAGTATTGAAGTATAAAATCTGTGATAAAGGTGCTCAACAGATTTGGGCTCTAATTACATGTTTAAAGAATGGTTTTGACTGAAAGTCCCTAAGTGACTTTCATTTAAACCTTATAAATTCAGATATGTCAAATAGTGATAATTCTTATTAAGTAAACCTTCCTATATTCCCTGCAGTAGCATACTAAATTTATTACCTTCTTGATGCAACAGTTGATATGTGAGTGTTCATGCTTTGGGGAAGTGTTATACTACAGTTTAAACATAAATGTTTAGTAACATGTTCCAAGTGTATCGATATCAGTGTATTTAAAATACGTGAATGGACCGTATATTATGCGGTATGTATTGTTATATTTAATATTAGCTGTGCTGCAGAACCCCCACTCACACCATGTAAGGGATTCTTAATGAGGTTAATACTCAATTTGTTAGGCTACCGTAGGACACCTTAACATCAGGGTTGAACAACTCACTGAATAATAAGATCTGCTGACAAGATTTAGAACAACAGGAAGAAAAACTTTTTTAGAGCAGCCTTGTCTCTATAATTCAGACATGTCTGAAACTGAAAGTTCTTCTGAGGGGTCAGTGGATAGGAGATGGAAAGTCACTTGGCATTACTGACACAGCCAGTGGTGGTATATTTTCACCCTCTATGATCAGATAGTATGTTTTCTTCTTTACTGTGTCAGAAGTTTGTTGTGTTGAGGCAAGAATAGAACATAACCTTTATTAAATACAGATTGCAAATAAAAATATCTGGTCTAGATCCAGTTTACTAAGTATAGCAGACAAACCTAAGAGTTGTTCTATTCTTGTATGATGGTTTCCACGTGAAAGATCTCAACATTCTTGTAACCACCAAGTCACTGGGGTGGGGGGTAGAGAGAAATAGATTCTGTATAACCTGTAATTCTTAAAATGCTGTGCAAAAAGGGGAATTAGATTACATTAGAATTACTGTCATTAACATATTTTCATGTTTGCAAAGTAAGGGATGCCTTATCTTATTTTTAAGAAAGTATTGCTTTAGTATCCAAATTTTATAAGCTTGAAACACTTGAGGTTTTTCCCTTTGTTCACATGTTTTACAGATTGAGTATGCCATGTTAATCCAGTACCATTTTTACACCTAGATTGTAATATTTTTAAAAAGGGGGCACCTTGCTTTAAAATATAAGAATGCCGTTTTCTGAATCATTAGTTACAGTTTTTTCTTATTATTTTAAGATTTGTTTAGAAAGGGGTGAAAGCCATTGAGCTGCAGATTTTGGTTTAACCAAGAGAATGTTAAGTGGTAATAGTTTGCGGTTTATAGATAAACCAGTAAGCTCATCCACTCATTATGTATTATGGAACAATTCAGAGAAAGTTTATAATGATGATAAGAAAATATTATTTAGAGAGATATTTATTATGACATTTTTTAAAACCTATTTTTCTATTTTCCAAATATTATTTCTACAGTATTTTTTTTATTGGAAATGCCACAAATTATTTTGGCTGATTGAAAAAATGGTATTTGAAACTAGATTATAAGAAGCTTCAGTGAGGCCAGGCAACATGTAAAAGGTGCTATAGGCAGAACAGGGCCCCTGACTGACTCACCTGCACTGCCTTTAGCCCAACACCTGCATATAACACTAGCACTCAGTCCAGGTCTGCATCATTTAATGTCCACAATACTTTCTGTGAAATAGAACACTATGCAAGTTGGATGCTATGCAAGCACCACGTTGTAGACAGGCAGTAAAATAAAGCCTATAAGATTAAAATCTTATGAGAACCCACCACACAGAGCCTGAGAGCTGTTTCCACTGAATACAGAAGGCCAGCCTTGCTGAGTGTACCCACATCATGGCTTTTGCATATATTTGGGTTTAGGGCAGGAGAAGAGAACCTGGAGTTCAGGTGGCTGTGGGGACCAGTGTGAGAGCTGGGATCCTAGCTGGCAGTGGTAGCCCTGGCAGCCCTGTTGGTGTGGGGCTTCCTGAGCACATGCAGCTCCCCCCAGCAGCTATGAAAGAGTAGAGCGGTCTGGACAAGCACTGCCCTGCACCAGAAGGAAAACCCTGCACGACTCCTGAGCATGTCCATAAGCTAGAAGGAGTCGCTGCAGAGATTGAGATGGACCCTGGAGCCCCACAGCTCATTCATTCTGAGGAGGGGCTGGAGGCTTTCAAACTACTAGGCAGAAATAAAGAGGACAACTTTTCTTTTGAAAAAGCAAAAGGCATTATGGGACCACAAGCACATACACAGACATCGCAGTCAGTTGTTGAGTAATGCATACCTTTACTTAGAAAAATACAGAATTATTTTCTTAAAAACAAAATATGAAGAGATTTTCAAAGACTTAAAAATGATGGTTTTAAAAATCATTTTAGCAACCCCCAGATACCCTTGATTCACATAGTATTAAATATGTAGTATTTTAATATCTAAATTTATTATTTTAATAAATAGAAAAAATTATTAGAAAAGACTAATAGCTACATCCTCAGTACTCAGTGATATGTTAATTCATTTTATTCTCTTTTGTGTTATCCCATCAACATACTTTGTGGTACATTTCATTATTAAATTATTTGTGATAACAGTTGCCTAAGTATCTTCAAAGTTTGAGTTTAGCAAATTGGATTTGAACAATTGCATCTTAGTTAGTAAATTGTGTTTTAAATAGGAAAGGCAAATTTCAATTCACTTAGACTAGGAAAATTTCCAGACATATAGCACGCGCTTCTAGTTCTATCAAAATGAAAAGGAAAAAAAAAAAAAGACTGATGGTAATTTAAAGCTATGTATTTGTGATCAGATAAGACAAGTCTTAAATGCCACATTTAGGGAAATGCAGAGGCCCCGCACTTCCTGTGGTTTGAGCTATTGAGTGAGGCCCGGGAGGATGTGAAGGGCCACAAAAGGCAGAGAAAGCCCTGGGCGGTCAGTTTATCCTCTGACCACTGACTCCCCTTCCTAGGTTTTCTGGAGACTTCTGCGTGCAGACAACTAATGCAGAAAATCTCTTTTTGAAGGTTCATGAAGTCAGCCATTCTGTTCAAGCAAAATACTACCAAAATCTTATCCAAACTAGGTTCTTCTGTATGTTTTATTTTTGGGTTTTGCACAGAAATTCAGGCAGCACTGAGTCGTTACTAAAATATCCAGAAGTAGTTTTAGACTTTAGATTTCCATGCCCACTAAACCACTTTGCAAGCTCAATGCTGACAGTATCATTAATTATTGACTGAAAAACCAGGAAGTGTTCACCTTCCAGTGTGTGTGTGTGTGTGTGTGTGTGTGTGTGTGTGTGTACACACACACATACACAAGCACACATAGTGCTCTGTAACAGCCAGGGCTCATAGGATGGGGGCACAGTTTGTTTTCTTTACTAATATTTACCTTGGGCAATGCAGCAGTTTTGTTTGGGCATGGACCAAACTCTTAAATGGTACGTCATGTGCATATAATCAAGTAGTGTTGTTAAAGTTGTGTTTTGCCACTGTTCCCACGTTGGTTTCGGTACTGTATATAATTTTAATAGCTGAGATGTTACAGAATGTGAAGTCTAAAATAGAAATAAAGGGTGAAATATCCTTTGATAAAGCTTTCCTTTTTTTAAGTCTCCTGTGGAAGTAAAGGCCTTGTATCCTTACATACATGACTTTTCATCATAATATATACACGATGTATTTTAGATGGGTATGTGGGTGGTCTCTGCAGCTACTCCTCATATGGCAAAGATGATGGTGTTTAAATTTTACAAGAACAATGTGTTTTGCCTTTACAGACGTTTATGTTTATCTTATATATGATAAAACGTATTGACCAAATCCCACCCAGGGAAAGACATTTAGAATATATTTGGTTTGATTATGATTTGGAAACACATCTTATTTGAAGAACCACCTTCATTTTATGCATTTATTTGAACCTATGGAAGTTATTTGAATCTATCTAGAGTGTGGATAATACAGCAGATGTTTATGAAAAATGTTTATTGAAGTGATCCCATTAGTATTCTAATGCTTGGAGAATGACCTTCATATTTATATGTTACATATCTTTGTTTCAAATGTAAAATTATGAATTCAGAACATTTTTTTTACAAAAACTAATTTTTAATGTAAAATGTTTGTAATAATGTAAAAGTGATTCTTATATATGTTCAATAAAAATATCTTAAAAGTTTGGTATTTTTTATTTGGAAAAAAAATCTATCAGAAAACTATAGCTAAATGGAAACACAGCAGTCAGAGGCTGCATGTAATCCTTTGCCAGGAGTGTTGTGTATTCCCACGTGTGACAGCGCAGATGTGAATGCCTCCTGCATCTCTTCGAACCCTGAGACAGCCAGGTGCAGTGTGAAACAGACCAGTGTCTGAACCAGCCACCCCCTACACTGTTTCCTGATCTTTAGTGGTAGTGACACCACCAGCTCTGTTGAATTACAATGAAACAGGAACTAATGTTCAGTGTGTCACTTGGCGTGCACTCCGTATTTTATCTAGCCAAATGTGTCTTTATGTAGCTTCTACTTTCATATTTTAATTCTAGGATTGAGCTCATAGAAGATGAACTTACTGATGATGTACACCTATTAGAGTTACCACCTAAATGATGTAAAATGTCACCACACCCATTGTTCTTTTTGGTCTAGAATGTCCTCACAAAGGGAAAAAACAATCCCAACACATTCCTGCTGCTAAAACTCACATTGTACTTCCTTAGTTAGATCTAAATCAAAACAACTATGAGATATCATCTCACCCCAGTAAGAATAGCAAAATTTAACAGAACAGCAAACATCAAATGCTGGTGAGGTTGTGGAGAAACTGAAACCCTTAATCACTGTTGGTGGGAGTGTAAAGTGGCACAACCACTATGGAAGGCTGTATGGTGCTTTCTCAAAAAGTTGCAAATAGAAACACCATTTGACCCAGCAATTCCACTACTGGGAATATACCCCAAAGAAACCAGAACTGCCACCCAAGCAGATATATGCACACCTGTGTGTATTGTGGCTTTGTTCACAATAGCAAAGAGTTGGAAACAACCCACGTGCCCTTCAGCATATGAATGGATAGAGAAGCTCTGGTATAGCCACACAATGGAATATTATGCTGCCTTGAAAAACAACTCATGAAATATACAAAATAGGTGACCCTGGAGGACATTATTCTGGGTGAAAATCTCAGTCACAAAATGACAAATATTGCATAGGGCCACTCACTGTTATATAACGGGACTGAAAATGGGGTTGAGAAAAGACAGAGGGAGTAAATCATGGATACTGTATTGAAGTAGATGAGGGAGAGAACTGTTTAAAAGTGATATATCATGAGGTGTTATTGTCATGAGAGAGCATCAACAAAAAAGAGCCTTCGCAAGATGAGTTGACACAGTGTAACAGTGGGCTCAAGTATATCAGGATGAGGATGACGCAGGACAGGGTTCAAATCCACTGTTCACAAAGCTGTTATGAGTCAGTCATACTCCACTTGGCTGCACCTAACAATGACATGGTTTAGACTGAGTTTGAACCTAGATTTTCTCATCGTATTTTTATGGCTTCCATGGACATTGGTAGGTTATAAAGGGTAGTAGGACTAAAGAGAAAGCATCCCTTTGTTGGTGGAAAGAGATTGAGTGCAAGCACTATAGGGAGACACACACACACACACCTTGCCCCTGCCTCTTTGTATACAAGGGTCATCCAAGGTCACCGGTCATAGTAGAGCCTGACAGGACCCTCTGATCAGCTCCCTCCCTGCCTTCTCAGGCGTTTGGCTTCCTTCCACCTTTCTCCACAACAATTTGTTTTGGTTTTGCTACATACACACACACACACACACACACACACGTACACACGTCTTTGTTCCTATTGGGATATTATGTATCTCCACGCACATCTGATAGCACATAGAAAAAAATAGTTTCACTTGCATGATAGGAAACCATTATAATGAATTCATTCCATGTTTCACAAAATGTAACCAAAGAAAAAGAAGCAAAGAGGCTTAAATTAAGGCACTCCTTGGTTCATTTCCTGGGTTCTTTGTGAGCCTATGTAATAAGAATGTCAGACATTCCTGTTTGACCCCATTCCTATGCAGAGGCAGGTTGAAATGTCTCCTCTGTCACTATTTCTCGCAGGAAGTTGACTTTACCAGTGTACTCTTTTTTAGCAAAAATTTTCTCAGAGTATGCAGTGGAAGGTGCTTAAAACTGCTACAAAAATTGGACATAACCAAGTTGTTCCTGTTCTTACTGGGGAGTCCTCAAAGCAGTTCATTTAAGTAGGAAAAGTATGCCACCTTCTGGCCTTGAACTTTAGTGATTCAGTTCAGATCTGCTCCCAAGTGACTAAGCCAAAATTAAATTCATGACAGTGGTTGCTGTTAAGTGCTATCAAGTCAAGAATGACTCATTGCAATAGTCAATTCTAATTTATAGCAATGCTGTATTGTTGTTGTTGTTTACCAACAAGTCAGAACCTACCCACAGCTGACACTCCAGTCAGTTTTCAGAGGCATCAGAAAGCTGAACAATGACTAGGGATGATAGAAGGAGAATTGATGCCTTTGAACTGTGGTGCTGAAGAAGAGTGTGGAATATACCATGGGCTACTAAGAGAACAAACAGGTTTGTTCTAGAGAAGGTGAAACCAGGATGCTCCTTGGAGGCAAGGATTCTGAAGCTTTGTCTAACATACCTTAGACATGTTGCCAGGAGGGACCACTCCTCGGAGAGGACAGCATGCTTAGGAGGGTGGAGGGACAGTGCAAGAGAGGAAGACCATCAATAAGATGGATTGATTCATTGACTGGGGTAATGGAGGTAGGTGTGTCATAGACAATAAGGTTGGCTCAGGATAGAGCAGGTTTCAGAGCTGTTGTCATTAGGAGTCACAAGTTACTCAATGGCACATAACAACAAACAATCACACAAGCGATTACCTATCCTTCTCTTGTGGAGCAGCTGGCAGATTTGAACCACGTGCCTTCAAGATTACAGCACATATTCTTACCACCAGGCCCCCAGATCTCCCTTATCGCTATAGGACTGTAGAACTATGCCATATGGTTTCCATGGCTGTAAATCTTTGTGGAATCAAAGTCACATATTTTTCTTCTACAGAGCACCAGGTGGGGTAAGCATCCAGGCACTTAACCCCTCTACCACTAGAATTCAAATCAGAAGACATAGAGGGGGGATGTTTTGTTTGTGTTGTGTTGTTAGGGTGGGTTGTTTTGGATTTGGGGTTGGGTTTTTCCCCAGTAATGCTATAGAATAATTGGAAGACATTTTAAAACAAGATTGTTTTGTTGTAGAGTTAATGAAAGTCTGTAAATTCAAGATTTCTGCCAGAAAGTGTGGGGAGGTTAACAAGGGAGGGCATCTAAACAGAACAAGGACAACCACAGAAATAGCAGTGGGGAAACACAGACCCGTTAATTGGATAGCAGTGGATCTGCCTGGGTCACAGGAGAGATGTGGAAGTAGGAAGCAATGCTTGTTTGAGGGGGAAACAGCAGAATGATCAGAGTTTGCTCTGATGAGTTATCACTTGGGTCACACCATACAGGAAGAATTGAGGTAGGCAAACACAGATCCTTGCGGAAATGTCAGCAAAATGTATTCAGGTAGAGTACAGACAAACCTGCTTTTATCTTGCATTGTTTTACTGTGGCTGACAGTGCATTTTTTTACAAAATGAGGATTTGTGGAAACCCAGCTACAAGCAAGTCTTATCTGGAGCATTTTTCGAAAAGCATGTGCTCAATTCATAGCCTTGTGTCATATTTTGTTAGTTCTCGCAATATTGGAGAATTTTTCAAATGCTACTGCACACTTTTTCATAATGCTCCCACGAAGCTCTGGTGGCCTATTGGTAAAAAGCATAGTTCAAACCCACTAGCTGCTATATGGGAGAAGGATGGGCAGTCTCCTTCTGTGTGATTTAACCACCTCTGAAATCCTGCTGAAGGATCAGCTATGGGCCGGTTCCATCTTGAAGGCACACAACAACAACTGCACATTTACTAGACAATGTAAATATAACTTTGGTATGCACTGGGAAACAAGAATTATTGTGCCTGGCTTTACTACAATATTTGTGCTTGATTGTAGTAATCTAGAACCAAACCTGCACTGTCTCTGAAGCATGATTGTACATGCAATGTGGCAGAAACATCAAGAACCCAATTATCAACTCTGCTAGAAGTCAAGGACCTCTTCAAAGTGTTAAAGAGCAATGATGTCAGTTTAAAGACTAAGGTTCACCTTATATAAGCTATGGTCTCTTCTGTTGCTCCCTATGTATCTGAAAGTTGGACACTGATGACTGAAGAAGAATTGATGCTTTGAATTATGATGTTGGTGAAGAGTCCGTGGACAACCTAAAGAACAAATAAATCTCTCTTGAAGGAAGTGAAACCAGAATGCTCCTTGGAAGCAAGGATGGTAAATCTTCATCTCACATAGTTTGGGCATTGTCAGGAGAGGCCTTTCTTTGGAAAACAACATTATGTTGGGAAAGGTGGAAGGTCAAATAACCAACCCTCAACAACATGAACTGAACCAGTGACTGTAACTACGGGCTCAAGCATGTCGGAAATTGTGGAGATGATAGGCAAGGTTCAGATCTTGTTCAGAGAGCCTACCACCAGCTTGCTTACTATGGTGTAACAATAATCCTCAATGTTTCCTATTTCTGAAAGAGGATCATGGATTATGATCAATCGTGTTCACTATAGTTAATGCCTCGCCTCCTTTGTGCAGGTGGAAATCCATTGTTCTCAAAGTTTCCAGAAGTAATTCCACATTCTCTCTGCTGGCGGTGTGCAGTCTCTGGCCTCCTGCCCACAAGTGTTCCACGCACAACACATGCAGTCTCCACTGGACCAGGGATAATGAGGGAGAAGGGTTTTTGGTTGTTGCCACTCAATCTTTAATTAAGGGAATTACTTTGTTTAGAACTATTCCTTGGTGACCATCAACAGAACTGAGAACCCCAGGGGCTTAGAGCAACATTTTCAAAAACTAGACTGTTGTGTGGGCTGGAGAAAAGAGGCTAGGGCTGAGAACAAAAGAGAGAAAATTATAGAGAAGAGTGAGGAGAATCTATGGGAACTGTGTGAGACTGGGGGCTGTGGCGTGAGAAGAAAGTAAAGGAGAAAGTGTTTTGTATGAGACTTCCATTGTACGGAAGCAGAAGTTGAAGGCTTAGTGTGATATGATACCTTCATTCAGCTTCTGGGAGTTTTGGAGTCACCCAGACCACAGAAATAGAAATTGGAGGCAAATCTTACTTAGATTTCAAGAGCCAGAGAGGTTCTAATAAGCAGTAGCATGAATTTCCCACCTAGTTTAGGAAGTAGATAAGTAACTTTAAAAGAAAAATCTGTGGAGGTAAGACTCTTCCTTCATTTACTAAAAAAAAAAATAAAAATATGAAACAGAGGAGGGAGAAAACTGTTTAAAAGAGATATATAACTAGGTATTTCTGTCATCACAGGAGACTAGAGCGAGGGCTACATGGTGGAGGGGACCTGGGGGAGGGTTTGTAAAACAATGAAAGAATCTTTTCTTTTACTTTTCCATAATTTTTGGACTCATGTACTTATAACTTGTTAGTCAAATTTGTGTCTT
>NW_006399770.1:27499330-27501288 GCF_000299155.1 Elephantulus edwardii
AAAATAAACAAAAATTAAAAAAAAAATTCTCAAAACAGCACCTCATTGCTCTCAAGCCAAACCAACTCATGGAACAAACTCATGAATGACCTTCAATCAGGTTTTCAGAGGCTGTACATCTTGCAGGAGATAATTGCCCATGTTTCTCCTGCAGGGCTGCTGGTGGATTCAAACCACTGTAGAAGCGTGGCCTTTGTCTTAGTCACACAATACCCCATGGATTAACCTGCCAGAGTTCCCAGTAAGTGTAAAAGGGTAACCAAAATCCCAGAGCCTCCACCTCATCTACTTTGAGACCAGAACTAAATGGTTTCCAGTTACCATCACTGACTAGGGTTACAAGAGATGTTCTGGATAGAATGGGACAAAAATATAGACAGTATTCACATTCTTAAAAAAAAAAATTTAAATGTCAAACTAACTGGACCAGTTGAGACCAGAGCAATCCTGATATTCTTTCCCAGAGATATTTATAAATCTTGAACTGAAACTATCATATTATTTCCTTTCTGTGGCTAGCAGAGTGATACATAAAAGAAACGGTAGCAACTGCAAGATTGGTACGTTGATGAAAAACCATCTGTGTGAAATCAAAAGGCCGACAGTCACTATAAAGTGAAAATAAGGCAATAAAGGGGCAGGACAACTAGGCAACTGGAAATGGAACAATCAGAATTGAGTGAAAAAGAATGCTGACACATTGTGGGAAATGTCATTAATGTCACCAGTGTATGGAAACTCATACTGATTTCATTCAAAACACACAAAAATACTGGTTAAAATTTTAAAAGTCTTATTACATGTCCCCTTTCCCTAGAAGCTTCTGGAGAATGCAGCCCAACTAGACAAGGAATTAAGTTAAACAGAAAGCTACTAAGTGGCTAGTTTGGTTTTAGAAAGTTCGGGGTTGTTGTTTTGTGTTGTTTGGGTGGTTTTGCCAGTTTGTGTGTTTTTTCCATATGACTTAGCCCTGTAAATTATGCATGTGACTGTTACATATGAACAAGAAACCAAGATGTGAGGGAGTAAAATGATTTTTCAAAATATACAGCAAATTTGCCTAAAAAATATAGTGATGAAATCCAGGAAATGAGATATGACTCAAGGAAGGAACAAAGGCAATTCAAAGCAGGCCAGAGCTCTGCAGCAATGCTGGAGTCTCCTTCTCCTTTGCCCCAGGAGTCACAGAGGAGGAATGAATGTGTATGAAGGTATTTAGAATGGTCAAGGGTGTGTAAGCAGGTACTAGCTAATTGTGGGTATGGCCGGTTATTCATGCCACATAAGGGACATTTCTTTGTTCCCTAACATCTTTGGTCCGAGCTCTACCACCTCTACATTCCCATCACAAAGTCTCCTCAAATTCATTCCCTCTCTTAGTTACTTCTACATGTATCGTCTGTCCAACACCGGCAGTATCCTGTCCTTAGATTATAGCCCACCAGGCTGTAAAAGTTGGAAGCAATCCATTTGCCAACTGACCCAAATTAACTAAAATGTCCAGTGGCCAGAATCATAACCAAGTAGAAACTGAAAGGAGCATGAATCACTTTTTAATGTTGCTTAGCATCTTCTAGAGACTGAAAGAACCCTACACTACCATTCCTTTTGCTGTACTGAAATTTGTGTCAGTGGCCAACAGGACGGCCTATGTACAGAATACCCAAATTGTTTAACACCTTAAAATACTCTTATTGGTGAGCTCTGGTGGCCTAGTGGCAAAAAACTGCACTGCAATCCCAGAAGTGAACGGTTCAAATCCACCAGATGCTCCGCTAAAGAAGGAGGAACAATATTCTCCTGTATTAGTCAGATCTGATTTGATGGTACACACACACACACACACACACACACACACACACACACCACACACATACAAAAAAAATTTAATGCACACCCATGTTTATTGCAGCTTTGTTCACAATAGCAAGGAGTTGGAAACAACCTAAGTGCCCATC
>NW_006399770.1:27504168-27508452 GCF_000299155.1 Elephantulus edwardii
CTTTCAAGGAATATTCATCCTGAATCCTTCTGATCATATAGAGATTTTTGAAAATATTTCTTTGAGTTTTTATGTTTAATTTGTTTTATTTGTTTGTTTGTGTATAAAGGATGCTCATCTAGATGATAACATAATTATGATAAAAACAAAAAGGGGGAAATATAAGAAGCCAATACTAAATATTTGTAATAAACTAAATGCTGTTTAAAAAAAGTTTTTAAAATTTCTTATAAAAAAATCACTCTTATTGTAATCCAATCAGCCTTTTATTCTTTTTTATTATTCATCTCACGTACTTTGGACATACTGCTAGGAGGAACTACTCCTTGAAGAGGGACGTGATGTTGGGAAGGGTGGAGGATCAATAGAAAGACCCTCAACCAGATGGATTGACATGGTGACTGCTACAATTGGCTCTTGTGTGTAAGGAAGTGTGAGGACGGTGCAGGACAGGACTAGGTTCAGATCTTTTGTTCATAGGGTCGTTTGAGTCATACTTGACTCGATGGCATCTAACAACAACAAATAGCATTATTATTATTATTATTATTATTATTATTATTATTATTATTATTTACTCAAGAACTATGTAACAGATGTCTTCCCTCTGCAAGGCATAGGCGGGGAAGAATCTGACTCTGACCTCTCACCCAAAAGAGACATAAGGCAGTCTGGGTTTGGAACGTTTTTGTTAATTGATTGCCTTCGAGGCGAGCACGACTCATAGCAACCCTATGAAGAAAAGGCCTGAAACCGCTCTACAACTATCGACATTTATCAAAGTTCATAGGGTTTCAGGAGGCATGTTATTTAGGAAGTGGATGTCACGTGATGGGTAATCCAATTCTTAGTGACAAGCTGAAATACATCCGCCCAGAAGCCAAAACTGAGCCAGCCTGCTTCTGTGATTTCCATGATTACCAAAACTATAAGTTTGAAATAAGAATCCTAGTCAATAAGGGACACTGATAAGAGCTTGTGAGGAAAACCTAGCCTACCTACCTTCCCAAGACTGGTTTATAGACCCCAGTAGCACTCCCTGTACCACGTGGATGTTGTTGTTGTAGTAGTAGTAGTTAGGGGCCATCAAGTTGCCTACAACTCACAGCGATCCTATAAATGACAGACCTGAACCTTGCTCTGTCCTGTGCCATCCTCACAATCTCCAAAATGCTCAAACCCAGTGTTACAGTCACTTTGCCCATCCATCTCATTGAGGGTCTTCCTCTCTCCCTCCACCTTCCCCAGCATAATGTTTTTGGGTTTTTTTTCAATTACTGGCCACTCCTGACAACATGCCCTAAGTATGTGCGGCAAAGTTTCCTTACCTCTAAGGAGCACCATGATTGCACTTTCTCCAAAACAGACTCGCTTGTTTTTTGACAGTCCAGGGTTCGTTCAACACTCTTCTTCAGCACCTCAATTGAAAGGCAATGATTCTTCTTCAGTCTTCCTTACTCACTGCCTAACTATCAGATGCACAAAGAAATTGAAAATGCCATGGCTTAGATCAGGTACACCTTAGTTTTTAAACTGACAACCTTGCTCTTTAGCACTTTTCTCCATCTATCATGATGTTGCCCATTGGTCCAGTGGCAAGAATTTTTATTTTCTGAAATGTAATCCATATTGAAGGCTGTAGTCTTTGATATTTGCAGCAAACACTTCAAGTCCTCCTCACTTTCTGCAAGCAAGTTTGCATCATGTGCAAAACAAATTATTAGTGAGTCTTCCTCCAAACCTGATGCCACACTCTTCTTCATATAGTTCAGCTTCTCATATGATTTCCTCAGCATATAGACTAAATAAGTGTGGAAAAAAGACACAACCCTGAATCACTCTCTAATCCCTTCATGGCCCTAATTGGTTTTAAGAGGAGTTCCGCTTGGGAACGTTAACATCTTTCATCTCTATAGAGTTAAAAGCAGAGGAAATTGAGCTGAGAGAGGGGACCCTTAGTACCACCAAAAAATAATCACCAGAATAAAGTGTGTCCTTTTGGACCCAGACTCCTGAAGAATAAAACTCCTTGACACCAGGGAAGACCAAAAGATCTCTAGGGTGCATGAAGCTTGCAGATGATGAAAGAAATAAGAATGTTTCCTCCACAATCAACAGAGAGGAAGGACCTTCCCCTAAATGTTGTGTCCTGAATTTGGACTGCCAGCCTCCTCGGCTGTAAGAAAACAAATGTGTATGTTGAAGTCATCCATCCATGCAAAACCTTTGTTATAGCAGCACAAGATAACTGAGATAAAACCTAAATGTCCTTCAACAGATGAACAGATAAACAAAACAGGATATGTAAATACAATGGAGAATTACCAGATAGTAGGGAAAATAGAGCCTTGATACATGTGACATTATAGATAGAGCTTGAAGATACTGTGAGTTAAAGAAGTCAATCAAAAAAGGGACAGACGTCGTACAATTTCATTTATGTAAGGAGACAAGAAAAGGCAAATGTACAGGGACCAAAGTGTATTAGTGGTTACCCAGGAGAACAAAGTGTATTGGTAGTTAAGTTGGAGCAGTAGGTAGGGGAAAGGGAGTTAATAAATGAGCGATACTGTTAAGGGGAGGGTTGCATAGCCAATTATTATAATTGCTGACAGCAAATTGTACACCTGTAAGAAGCTGAATTGATAAAGGGTTGTGAGGTAGATATATATATATTAAGATAAGGTGACTGTGGTTTACTAGTGATAGAGTTTTAAAATTATTATTTTAACTAAAGTTTACAGAAAGGTTGAGTATTCATTAATCCATGCTTGTGTGAACGTGAATAGCTAAAAAAAATAAAATGCAGAAGCTACTAATGCACAACAAAGCATTTTTTTGGGTTCCTGGGTTAAGAGATTTTAAGCTGTAAGTTTCATAGATCAGCTGGTTAACAGGCCTAATAACATCCTTAGTGTTTCCATTCTCCATACTGGGATCTTAGAAGCTTGAAAATGGCCATTCAAAATGCTGTTGGTTTCCTCTCAAGCTGATGCAACAGCAGAAGGAGATCCAAGAATAGAAGGCTATGGAAGGTGTAGCTGATTGCCTCCAGCAACAAAAGCTTCCTTTGCCATGAGACTGAAAGAGCTGTACAGTGCCTGACTACCATTCCTCAATCCAAAATCAAATGACCAGAACAGAACCCTGATCAAAAAAGTGGAAATGTGGGGCAGAATTTCAAATTTGGGGGGACTTTCTGCAGCCATGAAGGGTGGAAGGATCCCTGAAACTACTGCTCCAAGATAATCTTTCCACCTTATACCAAAAAAAATCCTCTGAAGTAATATTAAAATTGAACAATTTAGATTAACTAGTAAAGAAGATCTTACCACTAGGCTACCAGAGCTCAACTAGGCCTCATGCTGCCCCACAGGAAAAGGATGGGCAATCTCCTCCCGTCTGATTAACTGCCTTTGAAAACCTGCTAGTGAGTCAGCTATGGGTCAGTTCCAACTCAATGGTGCACAGTAACAATAGTATAGATGATATGCCAGATGATATGCCTTGAATTTTATGAGGTGTTATTTTTTAAAGAATAGCAGCTTAAGAATAGATAGGAACCATATGGAGTATAAATAATAAAGAGGAAACCACTCAGAAAAGAAGGACGTCTGGCTGCACAGCTCCTGAACTGTGTGTGTTACACTGTGTATAGTCTCAAGAACAAAACAAAGTGTAGGAGGGGAGAAGCGTATTCTCAGAAATGCTATTCAGAAAACACACTTTTCAGAACTGGAGAAGGAAGGGAAACCGTATTACTGAGACAGCCCTGCACCCTCAGAGGCACGGTTTCAGTGGGTTGTTATGTTCTAGGGGAGATAGGAAAAGGAAAAGGATAGCTGGCAGGGCACCTGGACCCCTACAGCTTAGCAAAGGCAATAGCCATAGGGGACTAAATCTCCGTGGAGTCGCTCATACCCTGTAAATGTCTGAAACTCTAGAAATCTGGCTGGCCTGCCAGGTGGCCTTGCATGGGTCTATAGAGCAAAGGGGATCGTGTATATACTCAAGTATAGAGTTACTACTGTTCTTTCCTTTAGACCAATCAAGAGGATCACTTCTTAAAAACAATCTTAAAAAGTGACCTTGTTTACTTTTTCAGACTGCAATATGCACTGCTGTGAAAAATTGCTGCTTGGGTACAGTAAGTCATGAAATTAATAATAAATTTTTAAAAATACTTGGGGTGGGGGTGAGGGTAGGGGTGTGGGGGGGATTGTATACCAATGAAGGAGTTTTTTCCTTTGCTTTTCAAGGAGAAGAGTGAACTGGGGGTGGGGG
>NW_006399770.1:27509327-27510706 GCF_000299155.1 Elephantulus edwardii
AAAAAAAATCCAACATATGATCAAGAGGCCATGGTGATGAAGAAGGAAGTTCAAGCCGCTCTGAAGGAATTGGGGGGAGGAACCCCAGGAATTGACAACATATCAATTGACATATTTCAGCAAACAGATACAGTCCTGGATATGCTCACCAGGTTGTGCCAAGAAATCTGGAAGACAACCACCTAGCCAACTGACTGGAAGAGATCCATATTTATTCCCAATCCGAAAGAGATGACCGAACAGTGGAAATTATCAAACAATATCATTAATACCAGGAGGTAGTCATCTGAACATAGCAAGGACACTGTGTGATTCAAAATTTGAAAAGGTGTACAACAGGGATGCATCCTATCTCCATACCGTTTCGATGTATATGCAGAACAGATCATCTGGGAGTCAGAGCTCTAAGAGGAGGAATGTGGCATCAGAATTGGAGGAAGACTCAGCAACAGTTTACATTATGCAACCCTGCTTGCTGAAACTGAGAAGGACCTAGAGTACTTGCTGCAGAAGGTCAAGGACAGCAGCCTTCAATATGGATTGAAACTCAACATCAGTAAAGCAAAGATTCTCACCACTGGGCCAAATAGCAGCACCATGATAGAAGAAGAAGAGATTGATATTGTTAACAGCTTCAGCTTGTTTGGCTCCACTATCAACGCTCTTGGGACCAGGAAATCAATTGTGTAGGATAAGTTACATTTAAATTGCATTCTATTAACTGTTACAAGTGCATTTCTGCAAAAAAAAAAAATAGTTATGTTGAAATAAAGGGTTTAAAAAAAAAAAAAGATTGACT
This sequence comes from Elephantulus edwardii, assembly GCF_000299155.1. NCBI lineage: Eukaryota > Metazoa > Chordata > Mammalia > Macroscelidea > Macroscelididae > Elephantulus > Elephantulus edwardii. The sequence goes on from NW_006399770.1 coordinate 27,510,127, forward strand.
GCATTGGAAAAATCTGTCAGGGACATCTCCAGAGTACTGAAGAGTAACGGTGACAGTCTGGAAGCCTAAGGTGTGAGTCATAGAGGCCATGATCTTCACAATTACTTTTTATGTATCAAAGAGCTGGACAATGACTAAGGATAATAGAAGAAAATTTATTTGAGTTGTGGTGCTGAAGAAGAGTATTGCACATACCATGGACTGCTAACAGAACAAACAGGTTCATCCTGGAGAGGGTGAAACTAAGGCTGCTCTTTTGAGATAAGGATTTTGAAGCTCCATCTGACATACTTTGAACATTCTGCCAGGAAGGACCAGTCCTTGGAGAGAGAAATCATGCTTGGAAGGTTGTAGGGATAGCACAAGAGGAAGACTTTGGATGAGATGGATTGACTCAGTGACTGGGGTAATGGGGATAGGTGTATCAGAGAAAATTATATTGGCTCAAGATAGAGCAAGATCCAAAACTGTTGTACATAGTATCTCTATGAGTCGCAAACGACTCGATGATATATAACAATAATATACTCTTTTTTTGAAATTGTGATTGGAATTAAAGTTTACAGAAAAGATTTTCATT
>NW_006399770.1:27512871-27528870 GCF_000299155.1 Elephantulus edwardii
GTTGTATTTCCTTTTTGTCACTGGCACTGGGTTCAGGGTCAGGTGTGGAGTAAAACTCAGTGTTAAGGTTAACTATAGGAAAGGAAGCAGACCTACAGAGAACAAACTTGTGAGTTACAAATAGAAGGGCTTTGGGGGTGTTGCTTTCAGGTTTACTTCCCCAGTGCACCTCTTATTCTGGACTGTTGTTATACAAATAATGCCTAATCATATATTCCTTTAAACAGTTCTTTCCTTTATCTGTTTCAATACAGTGTTCATTATTTATCCTCTCTTTCCTTAGTTTCTCCCAAGCCCTCATGTCAGTCCTGTTTTGTAGCAGGGGTGTTATGTAGTATTTGTCCTTTTGTAACTGAGATATTTGACTCAGCATAATGTCCTCCAGGGTCACCCATGTTTGTAATATTTTATTAGTTCTTTATTTTTCAGTGCTGTGTAATATTCCATTATATGAATATACCATAGATTTTCTATCCATTCATCTGTAGATGGACACTTGGGTTGCCTCTATTTCTTTGCTATAGTGAATACCACAGCAATAAGCATTGGTGTGCATATATCTGTTCTCAGTAGTTACAAAAGTTCTGTTGTTATTATGTGCCATCAAGTTGCTTGTGACTCATAGATACCCTATGTACAACAGATCTGAACCCTGCTCTATCCTGAGCCAATGGTATTGCCTCTGACACACCTACCCCCATTATTCCAGTCACTGAGTCAATCCATTTCATCCAGAGTCTTCCTCTCTTACGCTTTCTGTCTACCCTAACAAGCATAATGTTCCTCTCCAAGAACTGGTCCCTTCTTGCAACATGCCCAAAATATAGAGCTTCAGAATCCTTCCTTTCAAGGAGAAGCTTGGTTTCACTCTCTCCAGGATGAACCTGGAGATGGAGTTAGAAAGTCAAAAGGGCCGACTCGCTCAGTGTTTCTTAAGCTGAAAGAAATAAAAAATAAATTCAAGTCATGAATTGCAATGCTTAAGGATACAAAGGGCAGGATATCGAATGATTCATGAAGCATTAAAAGCAGACTGACATTAGGGTTGAGGGAAGACAGAAAAGGAAGCAAGAAATGATGTATATTGCATTGAAACAGGTGAGGGAAAGATCTATTTAAAAGGGATATATGAATGGGTATTCTTGTCATTACAGAAGTCCAGAATGAAGGCTGCATAGTGGAGTGGACTTGGGAGGGGGCGGGGAAGGGATTGCATAACAATGAAAGAGTTTTTTTTTTTTTCAAGAAGAGTGATTTGGGGGTGAGGGGGTGGACAGGGAGAAAAGTGCAACAATGAATGACTGAATATCCTAAGTCTTTGTAAACTTTCATTAAAATTATTTTTTTTAAACTTGTAAAGAAAAAAGAAGATGGAAGTAGTATATAGAGTCATTGTACCAAAAAGAATTGGCTGACACAGAAGAATTTCAAAAAAACAACATATGAGCAAGAGGCAATGGTGATGAAGGAGAAAGTTCAGGCTACTCTGAAGGACTTGGCAGAAAATAAAGCACCAGGAATTGATGGAATACCAATTGATGTATTTCAACAAACAGATGCTGTTCTGGATGTGTTCACCAAGTTATGCCAAGAAATCTGGAGGGCAACTACTTGGCCAACTGGCTGGAAGAGATTCATATTTATTTCCATTCCAAAGAAAAGTTTACCCAATAGAGTGTGGAAAGTATTGAATAATATCACAGACTAGCAAAATCCTGCTGAAGATTATCCAGAAATTACTAGAACAATATATGAACAGAGAACTACCAGAAATACAAGCTGGGTTTAGAAGAGGTTGTGGCACTAGAGACATTATTGCCAATGTCAGATGTATCTTGACAGAAAGCAAAGAGTACCAGAGGAATGTCTATCCATGTTTCATTGACTATGCAAAGGTATTCGACTATGTGGATCACAACAAATTGTGGCTAACCTTGAGGGAAATGGGAATCCCAGAACACTTGATTGTGCTTATGCAAAACCTATACTTGAACCAGGAAGCAGTCCTCAGAACAAAGCAGAGAAATACCCCATAATTTAAAGTCAGGAAAGGAGTGTGTCAGGGATGTGTCCTGTCTCCATACCTTTTCCAACTATATGCACAACAGATAATTTGGGAAGCAGGGTTTTATGAGGAGGAATGTGGCATCAGGATTGGAGGAAGACTCATCTCAACAACCTATGTTATGGAGTTGACACAACCTTGCTTGCTCAAACTGAAGAAGACCTGAAGTGCTTGCTGCAGAAGATCAAGGGCTGTAGTCTTCAATACAGATTGAAGCTTAACATTAAGAAGACAAAGATTCTTACCACTGGGCAAACTGGCAGCACCATGACAGATGTTGAAGAGATTGAGGTTGTTAACAATTACAGCTTGTTTGGTTCCACAATCAACACTCTTAACATCAGCAGTCAGGAAATCAAAAGATTAATTGCACTGGGAAAATATGCTGTCAGGGACCTCTCCAGAGTACTGAAAAGCAACAATGTCAATCTAGAGACTAAGGTGCGCCTGATCAAGGCCATTGGTCTTTGCAGTTACTGGTTATGCTTCAGAGAGTTGGACAATGAGTAAGTATGACAGAAGAAGAATCAATGTCTTCGAATTGTGGTGCTGGACAAGTCTTGAACATACCATAGACTGTCAAGAAAATGAATAGATCTGTCTTAGAGAGTGTGAAACCAAGATTCTCCTTGGAAGCTAGGATTATGAAACTCTGTCTCACATACTTTGGGCACATGGCCAGGAAGACCAGTTCTTGCAGAACAATGTTATTCTTGGGAGGGTGGAGGGACAGTTCAGGAGAGGAACACTCTGGATGAGATGGATTGATACAGTGACTGGAGCAATGTGGGTTGGTGTGTCGGAATTAGTGAGACTGGCTCAGGACAGAACAGGGTTCGGAGCTGCTGTACTCAGGGTTGCTATGGATTGCAGGCAACTTGATAGAACCTAACAACAGAACACATACTATCATATTCTCTGTATATAGACTTTTTATACCTCTCTTTTGTACAATTTAGATGTCTCTTATTTCTTTATCTTGCCTTATTACCCTCACTAGTACTTACACTACTATATTTAATCAGAGTAGTGATAATGGACATCCTTGTCTGGTCCCCATTTACAGTGGGAATGCCTTTAAACTCTCATCATTGAAGATGAGGTTAGTGGTACATCAATAAGAAGAAGTCTAGTGGCTTAGTGGTAAGGACTTTCACTATCAACCCAAAGGTACACAGTTCAAATCCACCAGCTGCTCTGCAGGAGAGATAGGTAATCTCCTCTCATGCACTTTATCTCCTCTCATGAGATTCACTGACCCTGGAAATCCACTGGCAAGTCAGATATGAGTAGGTTCCAACTTAACTGGATGTAACATCCTTTGAGAGTTGAAGTCCTCAACTACTATTGTGGTATTGTTTGTTCCTGTCTCTCAATCTGTTAATATTTTTGTGTATTTAGCAGCTCTATCACTTGGTGTGTAGATATTAAGGTTATGTCCTAGATTATTAGAGAATGCCAGAAGATGTATATTTGTGTTTTTTCCAACTGTTCAAAGACATTTGACTGTGTGGATCACAACAAATTGTGGCTAATGCTGAAAATAATGGGAATCCTAGAACAACTTATTATGCTCAAGTGAAACCTATACCAAACCAGAAAGCGCTTGTCTGAACAGTAGGTAATTGTTTCTCTTGAGCTGCTTTAAGAATTCTCTGTCTTTGATGTTGCAGACTATGATTATGTCTTGTTTTCTTTTGGAGTCTATCCTGTTTAGGGTCTGGCTTTCAAACTGAGTGTGTCTCCATTCACACAGCATTGGGAACCCACAGAGTCACACAAGACAGGAGCTGAGAGCTCTCTCTAATCTCCTTGATCAGAAGAGCGTTGGTTTAGCCACCTTAATCTCATCTAACTGGGGTGATGGGGGTTGGTGTGTCACAATTAGTGAGATGGGCTCAGGACAGGAAAGGGTTCAGAGCTGCTGTACATAGGGTCGCTGTACATCACAGGCAACTCAATAGCGCATAACAGTAACATACTATTACAGGTTTGGAAGCAGGAGTGGCACCCACTTCCTAAACAACATGCCTCCGGAAAATCTATGAAGTTTGATAAATGTCAATAGTTGTAGCAGGGCTTCAGGCCTTTTGTTCATAAGGTTGCTATGCATAGTGCTTGACTTGAAGGCAGTCAATTCTTTTTTATTTTATTATTTTTGTGTACATGTACCGTCAAATCAGATCTGACTGGTACAGGAGGATATTGCCCCTCCTTCCCCAGCAGAGCATCTGGTGGATTCGAACCGTGCACCTCTAGGATTGTAGTTGCAGCTTCTTGCCACTAGGCCACCAGAGCTCCCCTTAAGGCAGTCAATTCTTTATGAGTTTCATTCAGCTTCTTGGATGTTTAGGTTCTCCTTTTTCATGATACTTGTAAGTTTTCTTCTAATACTTCTGCCACTATTTCCTTGGTTTTTTTCTTCTTGTTCTGGGATTCTAACTATTTTTATGATCTTCCTTTTAATGGTATCCAAGATTCTTATGCCTTATTTTCTTTATTTCCACAATTTCCTCTAGATTGCTAGTGCTAAGGGCTTTACTTCCTGCCTATTTCTGTGTTCCATCTCTTCAATTCTGCTGTTCTGTTCCACCAATACATTGACAGTTTCTGAGAATATGCACGTGATAGCTCAAACTCAAACCTCCAACTACGTTGGTCCCAAGATGACCAAGTATGGTAGAACAAGATGAGCTCTCATTCCGTTTGTTTGTGGTGACTTGGTCTGGTTACCTGCAGATCTTTGCTTCAGAAAAAACCACTGTGTTGCTTTTACTCCACTGGCTGAAGCTATAGTTCTGTCCTGTTGCTATTCCCACTTGTCTGGTGGCCTAGTCTGCAGCAAGCTGGATGCAACCAAAAGGCTATGTCCCTCTGGCAGTTTGAATCTACCAATGGCTCCTCAGGACAAAAATGGACAATCTCCTTTAGTGTGATTTATAGCCTCGGAAACCCAAAAGAAGGTCGGTTATGAGTCATTTCTGACTTGTGGAAAAAAGAGGTGAGCATCCAATCAGTAAGCTCCAAAGATGATGACAGTGGTTATGAGTATGAGGAAGATTCTATGCACTTTATCCAAACACCTGTGCTTTGCTTTTGTATGCAGTTTTAGGCTAAAAAGTAAAGGTTAGAAATTAACCCAAAGGAGGCAGAGATCTTAAAAGACTCTTATCTGTGCAAGAAAAGGTCTAAACCCTATTTGCTAGCTCAATTTTCTTTTAATACCAGATTAAGGATATGCCTCTAACACATATAACATTAAGTAATGAACATATTATGAATTAACTCCTTACTTGGCAAAAAGTATATAAAAATAAAAAAATAGGAGTAGGTAGACAAGCTCTAATTAACAATGTGTAAAATATTACCACAATCTTCATTCTTGAGAAAATAAGGTAGAAAAAATTTACATTTCAAAAAGAAAGCACACCATTTTTGGTTGAACTTAAATCTCTCTTTCAGCTTAACACTACTAGTCTGGCTGTTTAACAAAATCAATTTAAGTTCTAAATGAGTCCAATTAAGGCTAAGACCCTGAGTTTCAAGAAATACAGATGATCAGTCATCATTTTCCTGATCATACATGTTGACCATCACCGCAGAACCATCGCTATTTAGCATCACTGTGTCAGCAATTAGGGTTTTCAGCATCTCAATGTTAATACATAAGTGTTTCACTTTGGGCAATGAAAAGAGTCTTTCCAGGGGAACATAAAACACATTTCCAATACAGAAGGGTTTGGGGGTCTTCTCCATGTGGTCATTTAATGGTGTGAGGACTGGGTGGAAGGACTCAAACAGGGCCTCTGGAGTGTCAGTGTCTTCAGGCATATCCTCAAAGTCCCTGTCATCCTGCAGCTTCAGCCTTTCCAGAAGTGCCCGCCTCATGTCATGGACTTGGGAAACCACTTCATTAACCACCGCATACTGGCGATACTTTTTCTGCTGCAAACTTGGGTATGTGGTAGTATAAACCTGAAAAGGGGAGAGGGAGAAAAAAAATTGAGAAATTGTCAAAATCAGTAAGTCAACTTATTTTTCATATAAAAACTATACATAAAAAAATACTATACATACATAGGAACATGCCTCAAACTCTCCTTAATGTAAAATCTTCTATGTTAATGAGTCAAACTACTGACACTGACACTTATCTAACTTGCTTTCCAAATCTCAGTGAAGAAAGTCCTAATTGCCAGCCTGACTTCAACCAAATCACACTTGCCCAATACTACCACTCAGTATTAGAGAAGTTATAGTCAGTAAAAGAAGAAATGTCTTTCTGCTTCATCCCAGACCTTTAAATCAAAAGGGCCTGAGCAACATCCAGTCTCAGTTCTAACAAGTCATTTCCTGAGCCAAACAAGGGGAAGGAACAACTACTGTTTTTCCTGATGAGCATCTTAATAAATTACCATAAAAAGGGAAGAGTGGAGGCTACACAAAGCAGCTTAGCCAGTCTTCTAAGAAGACTCCAACAGATCATTCTCTATTATACTGTTTGAGATATAATAAAAGGCCACACAGTCTCATGCGCTGCTGTAAGATCAGCTGCCAACATGCAGTCATGACTAAAGGATTTACCTTGGGTCAACCTCAAAACCCAAAGGATTATTTACATCTATCTCTATTTTCGGAACCTTTCATAGCAACCAATGTATTTCTTGCTCCAGTAGCCACAAAATGTACTCACAATTTTATACACATGTTCACCGTGCAGCTCTGGGTCACACACCTCTGCCGCTCTTGTTGGGTTTTTCTTGAAGATCCCTATCTGGGTACAGTACCCAACATCTTCCGCTCTGGCAGGAGGCTTCCCAACACCTGTAAACTCCACCAAGTAACCATAGCGATCCGCTACATCCAAAGCCCTGGGTTCAAAACAAGAAATTCCTTATTGAAGCTTTGAGCTATCATGAAATCATTTGAAAATTATTATTAGAAACCATCTGCAGTCAGTAGAATGTCAACAAAACAACATCCAAAAAATATCAACAAACTCCTAAGCTGCACATTTCCAACCGTGTTTATGTAATACTGCACCACTGGGGTGGCTCTATTTCATTACTGCTGTGAGAAAGCACTGAGCCATAGTATCAGTTTCCAAGTAAGCACAAGAATATGGTGAAGAAAAAAGTAAAGGTGCAGGAAAGGAAGGGATGAAAGATAAGGAGAACACAAGGGTTACAACCTCTAGCCTAGTTTTATCCATCTGGGTTGGAATCAAGTAAAAAACTCAATTATCTGTCATGCCCCAGTAGAAACTCCTGGACAAAAGCATGAAGCTAGTCACAGACCAGTACCTTCCCTGTTCTGTTTCTTCACACCAACAGTTCAGATGTTTGCGTATAAAAAGCAGCTGGTGCCCACACACCTTCTCCACCCTTGCCTGCCCTTGAGAACCAACGAAGATTCTCAGAAAAAGACAGGAAGATCCTCAACAAGAGATATTACACTAGTGTAACAGTGGGTTCTAGCATTAGAGATGGTGAGGTTGCCACAGGATAAGGTTCAGATCTGTTGTTCACAGGGTTGCCATGTATCATTGTTGACTCAACAGCATCAAACAACACTGTGCCCAAATATAAAAGTTCTAAATTAAGTGGCACTTGAGGAATCAATTTTATTGAAATAAATCAAGAAATAATTTAGTTAATTTAGTGAATACACATCAAGATTTACTTCCCAGGATTTTAAACTTTATTAGGAACCACAAACAAGCAAAAGGGCAAACAGGCACACTCACCAGGTCTGAAACTGTATTCTAGTCCACTCGAATTTGTGATCTGAATCTCTGAACTTCACCACTGGAAACAGGGGGTTGAATTCAGAGTTTGGCGTGCTGATTACAACCATGGCTGGAGACAAGAATCCAAACACGACTTTGGGAAACTTGGCCAGATCTTCAGAATCCAAATGCTCTATCCTAAAGTGGTTCGTTGGAAAGACACAATAAAATCTAACTTCTCATTCAAGTGTTCTCATAGGATTAGCAAAAAAAAATTTCTACTTCTTCCTTCTATGAATTTTCAATAATGCTTAAATGACCTTAACCAAAAAAAAGAAAAAAGATCATTCATATATTCTCATTCTTCCTGCCTCACCCTTTTCGCCATCATGGATCATCTAAGTTCCTTTGCTTTGCTCGTTGGACCTCACTCTAAAGACATCCTTAAACAAGGCATCTAAGCATGTTCCTCCCTAACACACTGCAGAAGACTACATACCAATATTTCTGTCGTGTTCTTTCTAAATACGAATACTCATCAGCAAACAAACCAACCTAGATTGAGGGGATTTCTATCATTAGCAAGTATTTCTGAAAACCATCAAGAGCAATGATTACTTTGAAGTAGATATAAAAATGAACAGACATGCTGAGTGAAAATAAATATAAACTGACACTGTAATGAATTAATTATAATTAATGGTTAAATCAAAGTATATATTAATATCAATTGTTATAAAACAAAATGTGTCTGAATAAAATAAAAACCCATGATTTGTGAATTTTAACTCAGAAAACAAAACAAAAAACTAATCAAGAGTAAGTAAGTCAATGGGAGACTGAGAATATTGTTCCAGATTAAAAAACAAAGAAATGTAACAACAAAATGCAGTCTGCAATCCTGCAGAAAAGAATTTTAAAATGGCTATAAGAGACCCCTCCATTGTTGTTGAGTCTGAACCCGACTCACAGCTGACCCTGTAGCAGGTTTCTGGAGGCTATGGCTTGCATGGGAGGAGACAGCCCATCTTTCCCCCCAGAGACTAGCTGGTGGATTGATTCAAACTGTCACAGAGGTGCTGCCTTCAGGTCAGCAAGTCCCTTCCGACTATGCCACCAGCGCTCCCTTATAAGGGGACAGTACTGAAAACAGAAAGACGGCAAGTAAGCACATAAAAAAAGGCCGGCAATTATGTCATTAGGGAACTGAATATCCAAACAAGAGTGTTACTGAGCACAAACCAGAACAGCTATAATCCAAAACACTGCAAATGCCAAATGCCGACAAGGATATCAAGCAGCAGAAATCTTCACTCACTGCTGGTGACAACGCAAAACAGCATGGTTGATTTAGAAGACCGTGAGGCTGCCCAGAGCAAGCTTTCCAAGTGTATGGATGCTCCCAGCAACTAGCCTATTGAACAAAGAGTAAAATCTAACACAGACTGAGGTCTCAGGACTCCAGGCTACAACTGAGGTGTGTTGCAGAATTAGGGTTAGCCCAGACATGCAGATGAGGAGGAGTCAGGGTGCCATGGAAGCTGGAGAACCTTCATCTAATATCCAGAACATTCACTCATCAGTCACTGTGGGATGAGGTAACATCTCAAACAGGGAACACTAAGAAGCTAAACTCTGGCTTACTTTTCTATCTTGCAATAAATCATGCTCCTGAAAATCTACTCGTGAGATGAAAACTATGTCCACACATAAGTCTGTATGCAAATATTTATCACAGCTTTAGTTAGAATGAAAAACTTCCCAAATTGGAAGCAACCAAGGTTTCTATCAATAGGTGAATGGGTAAATAAACTATGGTTTCCTCCATATGGTGGAATAGTATATAGAGATTAAAAAAATTAAGCTATTGATCCACAATGGAGGCAGAGGAAACCTAAATGCCTACTACTAAGTGAAAGAAACCAGCACGTACACACACATAATAATGATAATAATAGTTTTCAAGTATAGAACATTCTGGAAAAGGCAACACTAGAAAGACAATGACAAAAGCAGTGGTTTACAGGGGTCTTGGGGGCTGGGGAAAAGATGACTAGGTGGAGCACAGTGCATTTTTAGGACAGTGTAACTATTCTGTGATGTTGTAATGGTGGGTTGTGACATTAACCACTTGTCAAAACCCACAGGATGATACAACACAGATACTGAATCCTAATGTGTATTATCAACTTTACTTAATAATCATGCATCAGTGTCCATTTAATAACTGCAATAAATGTACAAGACAGCAAAATTTTAAAAGGAAGTGGTTGAGTGGGGAGGGGTATAAGGGAAATGTAGTTTTTGCACAATTTCTCTATAAACCTAGACTTCCTGTTAAAACAGTAAAAAACGCCAAAAACTCAACTCATTGCTGTCAAGTTGGAAACAACTCATGGCCGACTCTCAGGAAGGTTTCCGGGGCTGTAACATGCACAGTAACTTGCCCCTGTTTGTCCCTCAGAGCAGCTGACGGATTCAGACTGCCAGAGGAGTAGCCTTTGGGTTAGCAGAGCAACCCGACAGACCCTACCACAATCGCTCTCTAAAGTAATACTGGAAAACCGGAATCACATTACTTTTTTAAAACTAAGTCTATAAGTCAATACAAAACAAATTTAAATAACTGGTGAATCTGGATAACAGGTATAATAGAATTCCTGAGCTGTGGTGACACAGAAACATACTGAGCTGCTAATCAGAAAGTCAACAGTTCAAATCCATCAGAAAATGAGCAATCTACCTAAAAACCTGGTGGGAGGGGCCATGAATTAGAAACAAAAGGGTCAATGAGATTATTATTCTGGTAACTTTGCAGTAAATATACAGGTATATAAAAATTGAAAATGTCAAACAAAAAGTATTAGACAAAGTCTTGCAGACCTCTCAGTGAAAACAGCATGCCCCGAAGTAATCAGACGGGCTGCAAAATGCAACTGACCTCAGCACCCCAAGGAGTAACTCAGAATAAGGTAGAGAGAGACCATCTCCTTTCCTTCGACCACAGGGACACCTGTTATCTCTGACAGGTCTCTGCTTCTGTCGTCTCTATCTTCTGCCTTCATTACTATCACCCCTCCCAAAACCAACCAACCAGTTCCATCAAGTCAATTCCAGCTCATGGCCACCCCATCTATGATTTACAGAGTCCAGCTGCTCCATGGCAGTTTTTTGGCTGTGATCTCTACAGAAGCCCATCACCAGGCTTTTTCATCCACAGAGCCACTGTGTGAGTGCGAACTGCCCACCCCAACGCTAAGAGTCAATCATAAACTGCTTCCTCCACCCAGACTCCTTCTACCTCTCTTTCCAGAGAAGTTTTATCAGTTTAGTGAATTTATTTAATTGCGATTTTAACAAAAGTTTACAGAAAAGTTGGATTTTCATTCATTGTTGCACATTTTCCTCCCTCTCACTTTTTCTCCCCAGTCCACATTTAAAAAACAAAAAACACAAACAAACACAAAACCCTCATTCACTGTTGCACAATTTCCCTCCTCCCCCTCCCCCAGTCCACTGTGCAATGTACCTCCTATTCTGGACTGTTGTCACACATACAATGCCTAATCATATATTCCTTTTAAACAGTTCTTTGCTTCATCTGTTCCAGTGCAGTGTTTAGTATCTATCCACTCTTTTCCTAGTATGCCCCAAGCCCCCATGTCAGTCTTGCTTTTTAACAGTGGTGTTATGCAGTATTTGTCCTTTTGTGACTGAGATATTTCACTCAGCATAATATCCTCTAAGGTTACCCATACTGTGCACTGTTTTACACATTCACTGTTTTCTATGGCTGTGTAGTATTCCACTTTGCGAATATACCATAGTTTTTCTATCCATTTGTTTGTTGATGAGCACCTGGGTTGCTCCCATCTCTTTGCTATTGTGAATTAACACAGAAAAAAAAATGGACGCATACATCTCTTTAAGTGGCAGCTCTGGTTTTTTTTAGGGGTATATAAATTAATGAATTTAGAAAGAACAGGGCTTGCACACCATCAGTCCCCCCCAGCTTCGTCTGTTTTCTTCTTACCTGCAGGTGATGAACTTACCAATAAACACCCAGTGCTCAAAGAGGAAGACATGGGGTTTCCCAGTGCTGTGTCCTGACAGATAAGTCTACCTAACTCTGGTGTGCAGCACCAAAAAGCCAGTGGTCACTGCTCATCTAAACCATAGGCATTTCCAACAGGCCTATGAGTCATACAGAGTGACTGCATCTATCTTTTCCCTATCTTAATCTATGCCGAACTGGGTAAAGAAGAGAGAAGATATTTTGTCTCCTAAAACTGCCATTTGAGTTAAGACTGGCTGGTAATAAAGACTCACATAGCAAGGGTATTGGTTTTGTCACCAAAATCTTTCCTAAAAAAAGAGGCATTGATCAAAGGGGAGGGGGAATAAGCACCTGTTCAAAGGCAGAACCAAAAGGGACAGCAAAGGTACATGTACATTACTCTCATGATGGTAATAATGAACAAATAAAGGCCAAATATGCATGGCACTCATAGCAAATAATACTGAAGAGAACCAGAGTTTTGAAATGCTGAGGACTTGCATCCCCAGGAAGGCAAACTAGTGTGACAGAGACTGAAGGAAACCCCAAGCCTATTACCCTTCAGGTCTCAAACTGAGCTCACCTACCCTGTGGCTTGCCTTTTAGGTCTGCTGGCCTAGCAGTAAGAAACTGTGCTGCCAACCCAAAAACACACAGTTCAAATCCATGAACTGCTCTGAAGAAGAAAGAAATACTATCTCCTGTTGAGATTTACTGCCTCTGAAAACCCACTGGAGGGGTCAGTGATGAGTTGGTTCTGACTTGATGGCACATAACAATAATTACATCAAAAGTCATTAAGGAAGCACTGATGGTCTACTGGTAAGAAGCTGTGCTACCAATCCAAAGATAATCCGCCATCTGTTCCATAGGAGAAGGACAGGCCATCTCCTCCCGTGAGATTTACAGCCTCTGAAAACCTGCTAGAGGGTCAGACTTAATGGCATGTAACAACAACAAAAGTCACTAGTATCAAAGCTGTACAGATTCCTTACAACAATTTCTTCTGTAAGACCAAAGGGCAACTCGGGCCCAGGGTAAAGCACAAAAGGCAGAACTGTGCAGGAAATGAGACGCAGAGAGGTAATACAGCACAGGTGCAGAACAGAGCACTGTCATTTGTCTGAAGTAGCTAGAACATAACACATGCATCTCCGTAAGTGACAGGAGTGTTAACAACAGCTGCTACTGGAGAAGGAAACTGAGTAGCTGAGAGATGTGAGATCCACTTCTTGTCACATCCTTTTCCTTTGTGGATTTTATGCATTTAGCATCAAATGTATCCTACAGCAGGACCTGGAAATGAGGAAATTATCCTGTGAAAGACCAGGATTGCTCTAGGGGAGAGGCAAGGCATAGGGAAGAAACCGACTACAAGGGCAGACATCGAAGACTGATGGCATGTAAACATGTCTCTTGATGATAAAAATGCACAAATATTGGACAAAGGGCCCAGGATGTGGATGTAATAAATTACAGGGCACAGTTTGAAAATCCAAGTTTAAGTGGAACAATGCAGGTGACAATCAGGAGGTGAGGGAGCATGTACAAGGCAGAATGGTGAGACCAAAGGACAGAAGGCTTCCTGCCTGCCTGCCAGGCCCTGTTCTCACCCCACCTACTACTGCTTCCTAGTTCTTCATGTGCTGTTTCCCGTCAGTAATTTCTACATACCAGAAAGAAAACAAAAAAAACAAATGAAAAGCAAACTATGCTTTACCGGAGCAAAGCACATTACTGAAAACTGGAAACCAAAGTCCCTTTAATTAGTGTTCAAATGCCACAAAGATGCACATAACTTAGTTTCTAAACATCATCCCGTCCAGAGGCAACAAGGCTCCTTGTATAAGTGGCTGATTCCAGGGCTGGGGAAGGAAAAGTATCAGGTCAACAAGAAGTGTCTCTTAATGCCACGAAATAAGGAAATACAAAAAACGACACAGTTCTACCACAAGCCAAAAGAGTCAGTGTAGAAGGGCTCCCCACTGGCCAAGACTGGGACAATCTGAGCAGCAAAATCTGTGACTAAATCTTATTTTTAAAATGAATCATCTTAATACTTACAGTTCAATACATGTTATCAAGTCAAATCCACACAAACGAGAGTCTCTCTCCACAACAGAGCCATGATACAAGGTAACAGTCAATGTCTGCTCCCTGGGTTTTAGATAGTCACCAATGAGGGGAGACAGCTTGTACCTACAAAAACATTGTTAAAGCAATTAGGGACTTCGGAAAACAATCTACTTTAAAATCTTCTACCAGCTAAAGAACTCTCACCCCCCTAATTTTTTAAAAATTGTTATTTATTTAGGAGTTCTGGTGGCTTCGTGGAAAGAATCTGCACTACAGTCCCAGAGATGCATGGTTCAAATTCAACCAGATGCTCTGCTGGAGAAGGAGGGACAATCTCCTCCTGTACTAGTCCGATTCAATTTAACAGTACACACACTAAACATTTTCTTCATTTCTCCTGCCTAACCTCCTTGGTCCACTGTGCAATGCACCTCTTATTCCAGATTGCTGTCATACATATAATACCTAATCATAAACTCCTTTCAGATCATCTTCCCCTCATCTGTTCCAAGGCATTGTGCATCTATCCATTCTTTTTCTTCCCCCAAACCCCTATGTCAGTCCTATTTTATGACAGCAGTATTTGCCCCTTTTGACTGAGATATTTCATTCAGCATAATTTCCTCCAGGCTCCCCCATGTTGTGTAATGTTTTATAGGCTCATTGTTTTTCAACACTGCATACTATTCCATTGTGTGAATGTACTGTATTTTTTTCTATCCATTCAATTGGTGATGGGCACTTGGGTTGCTTCCTTCACTTTGCTATTGTGAATAATGCTGCAATAAACATGTGTGTGCATTCATCTCTTTGAGTTGCAGCTCTGGTTTCTTTAGGGTATACTCCCAGTAGTGGAATCACTGGGTCAAATGGTATTTCTGGTTCCAACTTTTGAAGAAAGCACCAGCCCACTTTCCACAGTGGTTGTACCACTTTACATTTCCACCAACAATGAGTAAGAATTACAATCTCTCTACAACCTAGCCAGAACTTGTTGTATGCTGCCCTGCTGAACTTTGCTATTACTGCTGAGGTGAGATGGGGTCTCAGTTGTTTTGATCCTCCCCCTATTTAATCCTTGACCTATACTGATGACATGACCTATTTTGTGTCTAGTGTTTCCTCCCACATAGGGAAGTTACCAGACCATAAAAACAAGAATTGAAGTAATGATCACTATAAATAACTTTGATATTATTCTCATTTTTCATTCTTCCAGCTCACTTTGGGCCAAAAAGGAGATGCACTGCTAACCCAAAGATATGTGGTTCAAATCCACTCCAAAAGAGGGTAATCTCCTTCAGTGGAATTTAGTGCCTCTGAAACCCAGCTGGAGGGTCAGCTACCAGTTGGTTAAGGCTCAATTAACACAAAACAATAACAACAGAAAAATCATTCTTGAACTATCTGTAGATAGTTTATATATTTAGAGAGCCAAGTGCTGGGTGGAGCAAATGGTTAATACACTCAATTGCTAATTGAAAGGCCGAGAGTTTAAGTCCACCCAGAGATGCCTCAGAAAAAAGGTCTTGCTGTCTATTGACAAACTTCAAATTCTAAGGAGCACAGTTCTCTTCTGACACACATGGGGTCACCATGAGCTGGGATCAACTTGACGGCAACTGTGATGAGACTTGGTCACTAAGCAAGTTTGAAATTGAACTTGCAATGCATTGACTATTATAACTTCATTTGTAAGCTGGCAGGAACAAAATACAGATATTATTCACAATTTATACAGAAATAAACCAAGTCAATACTCAATTAGTGTTATGGGAAAAGCATTATTCACTGGCTCACAGCTCATCCCCAGTCCTTACTCTTTAAATACAAATCATATAAAATTGACAATTCTTCTAAATAGAATGAATGTCACTAGTCTTCAATTAATGTGCAAGTCTTTCAGAAGCCAGATTATTACTCTTTCCTCCGTAATTTATCCTCTTTGATGTCTACTCCAACGAGCAGTTCAATGCACTTATGGAATTTCAGCATCCATAAAAGCGAAGAATCACCACAGCCAAAGTCTGCAATCTGTAGATAAGATAGAACATAATTTCAAAGACATTGATA
>NW_006399770.1:27528970-27532055 GCF_000299155.1 Elephantulus edwardii
TCAATGATATTTACAATTTTAAGTTTTAAAATTTGAGTGGGAATGGGAAATGAATACTTAAAAAAAACAAACCCAGATTAGAGTTACTCTATGAAAACATTTTTTTTGGGGGGGGGGGGGGGGGGGAGAAAAGGAAATGAATGAGATACTATAAGCCTGAATGAAAACTGATCACTCAGAAATGGTGTATCAGCCTTTACAAGAAATTCCTTTTATTTGTTGAGCATCTGGTATATTCTTGGGCCTGGCATGGGAGTACTGCTCATAGTAGACAGACGTTCCACAGAAGGAAATTTGGTGGCTCTGAAGATTTTCATAACTGAACTGCAGAATGTGTCTCCCAAATACATCATCACAAAAGCCTGTCCTTGAGCAGTACTTCATAATTCATTAATATATACATATAAAGATGATTAATGGGTATGAGCGAAAACATGCAGTGATGAAGGAAGAAGTTCATGCTGCTCTGAAAGAATTGGCAAAAATCAGGTCCCAGGAATTGATGGCATACAAATTGGCATACTTCAACAAACAGATGCTGTCCTGGATGCATGCACCAAGTTGTGCTAAGAAATATGGAGGACAACCACCCTGTAAACTGACCGGAAGAGATCCATATCTGTTCCCATTTCAAAGAAAGATGGCCTGACAGAGTAAAGAAATTACTGAACAGCATTATTAACATCACATGCAAGCAAGCGTCTGCTGAAAATGACCCAGCACATCAACAGAGAACTCCCAAGAGCGTTGTGGCACTAGGGATATGCAAAGTTGTATCTGCATAATGTAGGTTGTTGGTGAGTTTTTCTCCAATCCTTAAGTCACATTCTTCTTCAGATGATTCAGTTTCTCAAATTATTTGCTGGGCATATCCAATGAAAAGGAATGAAGATACAACCTTGAGGCACACCTTTTCTGATTTTAAACAATGCAGGATTCTCTTGTTCTATTTGGACAACTGCTTCTTGGCCTGTGTATGCATTTCCCTTGAGCACAATTAAGTGTTCTGGGATTCCATTCTTCTCAATGCTAGCTATAACTTGCTGTGATTCACCCAAATACCTTTGTCTTATCAATAAAACACAAATAAGTATCTTTCTGGCATTCTCTACTTTCAGCCAAGATACCTCTGACATTAGCAATGATATGCCTTGGGACACAGTCTCTTCTTAAACCAGCCTGAATTTTTGGCAGTTACCTGTCAAAGTATTGTGATGGCTGTGTTTTGGTGTTTTTTTAAATTATTATTATTTAAAAAAATTATTTAAAAGAAATAGAGACAGCTGTTTTTTAATAATCTTCAGCAAGACTTTACTTGCATGTGCTATCAATGATACTGTTCAAAAATTTTCACCTTCTATTGGATCACCTTTTTTGGGAATGGGAATGAATATGGATCTCTCCAATCAGGTGGCCAAGTAGATGACTTCTATATTTCTTGGCAGAGGCTGTGAGCACTTCTAGGGTTGTGTCTACTTCCTGAAACACCTTAATTGGTATTCCTGGGGCTTTATATTTTGCCAGTGCATTCAATGCAGCTTGGACTTCTTCCTTATGTACTATTAATTCTCAGCCTTATGCTATTTCCTAAAATGGTTCCATTTCATTTTGGTACAATGTATTCTTACTTATCTTCAGTATTTCCTGCATCATTCAAGATTTTGACCATAGAATCCTTCAGGATTACAACTCTAGGTTAGGATTTGTTCTTCAGCTTAAGAAATGCCAAGCATGTTCTACCCGTTTGGTTTTCTAACTCCAATTCTTTACACATTTCATTCTAGTACTTTCACTGTCTCCTCAAGCTGTCCCTTGAAATCTTCTGTTCAACTCTGTGGAGTTTATCTTTCAATATGGCTTTCCTAGCCACTGAATTTTACTTTGCCATGTTGGTGAGAGGGAATGTGCCACAAGGGGACTGGCTAGTCTCCCCATGAAATTGAGTGGATCCAGAAGCAGAAAAAAGAAACCCCATGGCCAAGAAAAGAGCAAGCAAGAGGACCTGCAGCCATAGCAGTCACAACGGAGGACCAGAGACCATGTCAGGATGAGATGGGACCTTGGGACTGTTACACCACTGGAACCAGATCTAAGAGCCTTTGTCCAAGATTGCTGGACAAGGAGGGCGGAGGAGGGAGACATGCTCTGTAGGATTGAGAACTTTGTTAAACTAGCCTAAAGCCATAAGGCTCAAGGGTGAGGTGCCTGAGAGCACATTTCAGAAGCCATCCTGACTGTATTCTACTAACCTGGATGATTCTGTGTGGTCTGTGAGGTATTTCATTAGATTCTGGTAGAACTGGTGTTGAGACGAGTAGGAAGAGATACAGGAGCATGGCAGACACATTTGACCTCATGGAACTGGTTTTGTGTTACTGGTGCTGTTGATGGAGACAGTTCCCGCTTGGGAAGTTGGTAAAGGTCAGATATGGCAGGCCCCATGTGTCCTTGCTCTTTTTACAAACTCTCTTTTACCTGAGCATGTCTTCCCGATGTTTTGACATATTTTCACTTCAGTGTGAGTTTCCGGGTCTGTTCTGACATCCATTTTGGCCTTTTCTTTTTCTCATCTTTGTAATGACCTTTTGCTTTTCATGGTTGATGTTCTTGTTTTCATTCCACAACTCATATGGTCTTCAGCCATTAGTGTTCAATGCATCAAATCTATTTTTTCAGAGAGTTTTTAAATTGAGTTGATATACTCTCAAGGTCATAATTTGGTTCCTGTGATTAGTTTTCATTTTTTTCAACTTTAGTTTGAACTTAAATATGTCTAGTTGATGGTATTGTCCAGTCAGCCTCTGGACAGGTTTTAGCTGCTGATACTGAGCTTTTCCAAGGTCTTTTTCCACAGACAAAGTCAATCTTGACTATGATTCCTGCACAGCTCCTCAAGCTCATGTACATAGCTGCCATTTATGTATTTTTTTAAATTAATTTTAATAGACATTTACAGAGCTTTTGGATTTCCATTCATTCATTGCCGCACTTTTCTCCCTGCCCACCCCTCCCCACCAGCTCGCTTCCCCCTCTGAAGAGAAAAAGAAAAAAAATATTCCTTCATTAGTATACAATTCCCATGTCC
>NW_006399770.1:27532295-27575511 GCF_000299155.1 Elephantulus edwardii
AAGCATAATGTCCTCCAGGGTCACCCACTTTGAATAATATTGCATGAATTCCTTGTTTTTCAATGCGGCGTAGTATTCCATTGTGAATATACCACAGCTTCTCTATCCATTCATTTGTTGATGGGCCCTTAGGTTGCTTCCAACTCTTTGCTATTGTAAACAAAGCTGTGATAAACATGGGTGTGCATATACACTTATGTATTTTTTTAAAAAAGCATTTGCACTGAAATCTATCTTTCTTTATATCGAATTCCATCTTGTGATCTCCAGCCTCATTTCTATTACCAAAGCCATATTTTCCAACTACCAGTTCTTTGTTTCCAATTTTTGCATTATAGTGACCAATTATTACTAATGCCTCTTGATTGCATGTATGATCAATTTCAAATTTCAGACTGCAAACATTGGTTGTTTCCAGCTGTTAAGTCAGAACTGACTCACAGCTGACCCTCTAGTGGGTTTTGTAGGCAGTTAACTGCACAGGAGGAGATTGCCCATCTTTCTCCTGTGGAATGACTGGTTAGTTAAGAATCGTGTGCCTTTGGGTTGGCAGTTCAACACTTTACCACTAAGTCACCAGAGCTCCCTGCAAAAGTTGGTTGTTGTTGCTGTTAGGTGCGATAAAGTACAACTCAGAGCAACCTATGAAGAGCCAACTTGTCCCTGCTCTAACCTGTGCCATCCTCATCTGACACACTCAAGCTCATTGCTAAAGTCACAATGTCAACTCATCTCATGTGGGTGTGAGGGAGGGGGGATCTTCCTGTCCTTCACTGACCTCTTCCATCTTTCCAAGCATTATGTATACCTTTCTAAGGAAAAGATTCACCTAGTAACACATCCAATGTATGAAAAATGAAGCTTTGCCATCTTTGCCTCCAAGGAGCATTCTTGCTGCACTTTCCCCAGACATATATGTTTGTTCTCCTGAAAATCTATGAGATATTCAGCACTCTTCTCCAGCACCACAACTCAAAGACATCAAGTCTTCTTCTTCTGTCATCCTTAATCATTGTCCAGTGCTCTGATGTATAGCAGGTGATTGAGAAGACTGTGGCCTGAATCAAGCACACCTTAGTCCTCAAAATGAAATCATTGCTCTTCAGCATTTTGAAGAGGAGTCTGACAGCAGACTTGCCCAATGTAGTATGTCTCCTGATTTCCTGACTGCTGCTACCAAGGAAATTGACTGCTGATCCAAGGAAGATAAAATCATTGACAGCTTCAATCCTTTCTCCATCATCATGCCGATTGTTGGTCCTGTGGTGAGGGTCTGTTTTCTTGATTATGAGATGTAATCCATATCAAAGGCTGTAATCCTAGGTCCTCTGCAGTGAGCATTTTATATCCTCCCCAATTTCAGCAAGCAAAGCTGTGGCATCTGCATAACACAGGTTGTTGAGTCTTCCTCCAATCCTGATGCCACATTCTTGGGGTAAGTCTTCAATGTCTTAATCTTTGGTTTTAGTGTTGGATGTGTACAGTTGTAGTAATAGGACTTTTTGGTATGCATATAGATAGTATCCCTTCACTCATAGCACTGTCATTTAGAATGGATCTTAAAATACTTTTTTGACAATGAATGCCACACCACTCCTCTTTAATGCGTCATTTCTGGCACAAAATGGCACATATCTGACTCAAAATGGCAAAATTAATCTATCTCAGCTCAGTAAGGCCTGGGATGCCAATATTTTTGTTCCGTTTCATTTTTGACAACTTCCAATTTTCCTAGATTCATACTTCTTACATTCCATGCTTCAATTAATGGATGTTTCAAGCTGTTTCTCCTCCAGTTGAATTTTGCCCTATCAGCAAATGAAGGTCCTTCACTGGGTGAAAGCTTTACTCCTATCCATGTCATTATTGAAGACTTTATTTTAGGAAGGCAGTTCTTCCCAGTCACATTTTGAAAACCTTCCAATCTGAGTGGCTTATCTTTTAAATTAGTAGGCCACCAGAACTCCCTTATAATTAATCAATTATAAAATGTGTATGAATGACTGAATGAAACCAAAATAAAACTTTCATTCAAATAAAAAATGAAACAAAAAATTCAACTTCACTGTTATATAGATTTTGTGTTGGAAATATTGCTGATGATGGATCATGGCTAACAGCAGAGAATACCAGAATGATGCTTCTTTGTGTTTTACTGACTATCCAAAGACATTCTTCTCTGTGCATTACAATAAATTGTGGATAACCTTGAGGATGAAAATTCCTGAACACTTAATTGTGCTCATGTAAAAGCTAGACATAGATCAAAAAGTAGTTGTCGTTTGAACAGAAAAAAGGAATACTGCATGGTTTACAATTAAGAAAGGTGTGCCTCAGGGATGTATCCTTTCTCCACACCTATTCAATATGTACGCTGATAAAATTTTTTGAGAGGCTGGACTATATGAAAAGGAATGTAGCATCAAGATTGGAGGAAGATTTATCCACAACCTGCATTATGCAGATGCCACAATCTTGCTTGCTAAAAGTAAAAGGACTTGGAACACTAGCTGCAGACATCTCAACAAGAAAACAAAACAATCACATTTTGTTTGAATAAATAGTTAGCATGGTGGTAGCAGCAGTTAAGAAATCAAAAGACGTTTTGCATGGCGAAAGCTGGGAGTCAAAGACTTCTTTAAAGTGCCAAAGAACATTATTTTCAAGATTAAGGTTTGCCCAATCTAATCATGGCACTTTTCAATCACTTCCTCTGCACCCAAAAGTTAGACAATAAATAAGGAAGACCAAAGAAGAATTGATGCCTTTGAATTGACATGTTGGGAAAAAGAGTATTTAATTTCTCATGGACTTCCAAGAAAACAAATTAAATCTGTCTTTGGAGGAAGTGCAACCAGGATGCAGCAAAGACAGTGAAACTTCGTCTCAAGTATTTTGAGCAAGTTCTGAAAAGGAAGCAAGTCCTTGGAAAAACACATTATGCTGAGACTGTTAGAGGGTGAGAGAAAAAGAGGAATACCCTCAACAAGATGGATTAAAATTAAAAACAACAAATAAATAACAAGATAGATTGGCACAGTGACTGTAACAATGGGCTTGAGCTTGGCAGAAATCATGAGGATGGTTAAGTATAGGGCAAGGTTCTGAACTGTTCTTTATAGGTTACAATGAGTTAGAGTGGCCTGGAGGGCACCTAACCACAAGCCTGGGATTATACTCACATTTGGAAATGGGCTGTCTTTGTTATGGTAATGAGACAGGGTTAGTATAGCTCATATCTGAGTTAATCTACTGTGGGATAAGAAGCAAGCAGGGATTCAAGAAAAGAGATACTAAGCCACATGAAGATAATTCAAGTGCAAAAGCTCAAAATGGACAAGGACCTTCCTTCAACACCAGAGAGAAACCCTTCTCCCTAGCACCATCCCCCTGAATCCAGATTTCTAACCATTGGCAACCCAAAGATAGGCAGTTCAAATTCACTAGCTAATCCTCAAGAGAAAAGATGAGCAAGCTTCCCCTGTGCAATTAACCACCTCCAAAAATCCACTGCAGGCTTAGCTATGGGTCAATTCTAACTTTGGGTACAAAACCACCACAACAAACTGTGAGAAAAGATATTTTTTGTTAAAGTTATCCAATTGTGGTATTTCTATTACAGCCACACTAGATAACCAAGATGTTATCAATTAAGGTCACAATGGAGCAAGGGTAGGTTCTAATTCTATCTTAATGATGTCTTTTATAGGGGAAGAAGCACAGCATGCAAAAATAAAGCTATAGCCAAAGGAAAATCTGGGGCTACTAGCAGGTCAGGGAGCTCTATACCTAGTAGGTAAGGAGTTGTACTGTCAACCCCAAAACAAGTGGTTTGAATCCACCAGCTTCGCCTTGGGAGAAAGAAAGGCAAGTTCCTCCCATGTGATTTATAGCCTCTGAAAACCTGCTGGAGGGTCAGGTCTGAGTTGATTCTGACTTGACAGCAATAAGTTTGGCTAGCAAACAGGCAATTCAAACAGATCTTCCCTAAAAACTTTCGAGAGTGTGTGGCCCGGCTTACTCTTGATTAGGATTTCTAGCTTTCAAAACTGTAAGACAATAGATTTCTGTTCTTATAACCAACGTTTATAGTATACTGTTACAGCTGCCCTAGGAAACAAATACAGCATGTGATGTCTAATCTACAACATAAATTTCCTTCACATTTGAAACATTTCATTAAACAGACAAAAGTTCAGGAAGTAAAATATACCTTCTTGGGTTCATGCTGAACTACTAAATCTTTAACAAACTGGTAGCGCTGTCTGTATAAAGGAGGACTAAACTTAATCACTGCATTGGGAGAGTCTTCAAAATTCTCATCAACCATGCTTTTACACTGAAAGTATACAAACAAAAAGAAATAAAGAAAGCAGTTATAATGTATACAGTTCTTCAGGAATTAAAATAAGAAATCAGCGGCTTGGTCTCCACACTTTGGAGACCAACTTGACCCTCCATCACCTTGCTACCATATAAATGAGTTACCAATTGATAACACTTCAGCTTCTCCACAGTTCAACTACACTTTGCCTAAGTCTCCTCTCACACCTTTTAATAAATGAGACTCTGGCATTATGCTTATGGCTTAGTTCCAGGTGATGAGAAAATCACTAAGGGATGTATTCAATAAAACAATCAGAAAACCTCTTAGCCACATGGACTCTAGTGGAGTAGATGGGCAGACTTCTCCCCTAAAGAGTTACAGCCTCTGAACCTGCAGTTTCACAAGATCCTCAAGGGACCCATCTGTCCACTAATACTGAATTTTTAAAGTGCATTTTGCTACTTATGCAGTAATCGCTGCTAAAAAAATCCTTAATTCTTGATACACAGCAAATGTGGCTATTTCATCTATGTTTGTCCTTGTTTAGCTAAACAGAACATCAAGAAATGCTAGGATTTTGCTTGGAATTACCAGGTATAAGGATCACAGGCTAACTCTGTGAGAGTCATAAAAGCAGTAAGAACTATGGTATTACCTCTATGCTGTTTTCACCCATTAGGAAGTAAATCACGTTGGAAACAAAACCACAGGTATCCTCTAAGCTCTGTAATAGTAGAGAATACTTTTATATAATAGACTGTATTTCCTCCACTGTAAATACAAAATATTAGGTTTCATAAAGCAGGGAAGACCCCGAAGAAAAGAAATGGCTGCCTAGGCGAGAATTCAACTTTCTCTCTCTGTACATATTAAGTCTCTTTTCTATTGCATACTTTAGAGAGCTTAGAGTCTGGTGGCCTGGTGCTAAGGAGCTGAGCTGCTGCAATTTCAAAGACTTGTGGTTCGAAGACACCATCTTGCTTCCTGAAAGCTGGCCAGTCTCTTATGTGATTAACTGCTTCTGAAAACCCGCTGAAGGCTCAGCTATGGGTCCGTTGCGACTAGATGGTGCATAACAACAGAGGCCTACAGGTAAAAAGAGTTGTGCTGACAACCCAAAAGTACAGGGTTCAAATCAACCAGCTGCTCCGGGGGGGGGGGGTGTTAATCTCCTTTCTTGCAATTTATTGCCTCTGAAAGCCTGCTGGAGTTATGGGTCGGTTCTGTCTCCAAGGTAAACAACAACCTCGCGTACTATGGGAGCCCTGGTGGCCTAGACTAGACTGCTAACTCAAAGGGATTCTCCTTCTGGCGATTCGAATCCCCCTGAAGTTCCGTGGGAGAAAGACAATCCCCTCTTGTGCAATTTATTGCCTCCTGAAGTCCGGCTGGAGAGTCAGTTTTAACTCAACGGCAATGAATTGGAATTTTGTATGGCAAACTATTTTTTTTTTTGCTACATCACCAAAAACTAGAATCCAGCCTGAAGGTTGGGCAGCCACAGGTCTTCAAAGACTCTCTAGCTCGTATTATGAAATATTTGAGCCAACAGTAAGATATTTAATAAGCATCAGTCGTCGTATCATTTACCTTTCAGTAAGCAGCACGTGCAAGCAGAAAAGTGCAGAGCAGACAGGGCCTGACTATGATCCGCGCAGGCGCAGCCCCTGGAGGTGCGCCGATACATTTAACTGGGAGCTGCAGGCGGCAGGGCGCACGCGCGGCCGCGCTCCGCGACGTTACTCCCCGCCCGCCGCCGGGCCGGGACCGCCCCCTCGCTGCGTGCGCCCGCGCAGTCGCTCGTGGCTGCTCAGTGGGCTCTGCTTGTTTCAGTTGGTCACCGCTTTTGAGGTGTCAGTTTTGCTTTAGATAACGGCCAGTATATGGCTTACGCACCGAAGCCATTTTCTAGGTCTTCGTCTGAATCGGCGGGAACTGCAGGTCCGCGTGTGGACGCGAAGCATCGATGGGGAGACGCAACTGTTGGGCGGAGGCGGCACTGGCGGCTCGTGGCAGCCTACATGAGAACGATTCTGGCTGGTAGAGCCTCAAGGCGGGGCGACCAGCTTAGCGCGAGCTGGCCTGCAGCTAGGGGTCAAGTCAACCCCTTTGACCCCCGCCATGGCAATCTCCAAGGCCTGAGGGCCGGGTACAGTGCTTTAGTTGGAAAAAAAAAATGTTTCAAAAGCCCTGGTTATTTCCTCATATCGGGCCCTCCTTCCCCTAGCGGACTCAACTTGGCCAGGTTTATATCAAAAGGTGGAAGGGAGTGCATCTGCTTTTTTTGGTTAATATCTTTTTATTCATGCCTTAAGACTAAAATGGCACTCTGGTGGCTTAGTGGTTAAGGAATTGCGGTCCCAATCCAAAGATACACGGTTAGAATCTGCCAGTTGTCCTGAAGAAGAACAATGGGCAGTCTTTTCCCACAGGCGATGAACTGCCTCTGAAAATCTGCTGGAGGGTCACTATGGGTTTGTTCCAACTCGATGACACACAACTCAAAAACAAGGCTTAAAACATTCTATGCTTTATAGTGCCTCTGAGAGCCCGTTGGAGGGTTAGCTACGGGTCAGTTCCAACTCAAAGGCACACGGCAACAGTTGAAATAGATTGTTAATATGCCATAAATAGTGTGTGCCGTGGAGTCGGAACCGACCCATAGCTGACCCGCCAGTGGGTTTTCAGAAGCAATAAATCTAATGGGAGGAGACTGTCTTTATCCTACAGAGTATCTGATGGATTCGAGCAACGTGCCTTTCGGATTGCAGTGCAGTTTCTTAACCATTAGCCTACCAGAACTCTCTAATATGTTGATAATAAACTAATATGCCATTGTTGTTGAGTACTGGAGAGTAGAAACCGACCCTTAGGTGACCCTCCATCGGGTTAATCAATCACACCGGAGAAGACTGCCCATCCTTCTCCCGTGGAGCAGCTGGCGGCCTTGAATTGCTTGCCTTTGGTATTGCAGCAGCACAGCTTCTTGCCACTGGGCCACCAGAACTCCCTAATATGTCAATAGTAATAATTCACAATATCAAACACTTTCCTACTATTAGAGCTAATGTGGTCTAGTCAGTGGCATTTGGAATCTACCAATAGCTCCATAGGTGGAAGATGCTCCCATGCTGTTTACAGTCTCTGAAAAGCCGCTGGAGGATCAGGTATTAGTTGGTTCAGACTCCAAAGGCAATGCCTTTGAGTTTTGTGATGGCCTACTCCATACCTATTCACTCTGTATGCTTAGCAAATTATCTGAGAAGTTGGACTATAAAGAGTGTGGCATCAGGACTGGAGGGAAACTCATCAATAACCTGCGTTGTAAAGACACAACTTTGCTTGCTGAAAATAAGACGTACTTGAAGCACTTGTTGCAGAGGATCAAGGAATGCAGCCTTCAGTATGGATTGCTTCTCAATGTCAAGTAAACAAAGATTCTTACCTCTGGACTTATAGGCAGTGTCATGATTTATGGAAAGGAGATTGAAACTGTCAGCAGTTTCATCTTGCTAGGATCCACAATTAACACCGTTGGTACCAGCTGTCAGGAAATAAAGAGATGCATTGCACTGGGAAAAGCTGCAGTTAGAGACCTCTCCAAATTATGGAGGAATACGGATGTCAGTTTGAGGAATAAGGTGCATCTGATTCATATCACAGTCTTTTTAATCACATGCTATACGCCTGAGAGAGCTAGACAGTGTGTAAGGAGGACAGAAAAATATTGATGCCTTTGAGCTGTGGTGTTGGAGAAGAGGACTGAACATCCCATGGATGGCCAAGAGAACAAACAGATATGTCTTGGAGAAGTTGCAGCCGGAGTGCACTTTGGAGGAAGGAATGATGAGACTTCGCCTCACATACGTCGGGTATGTTGCTGAAGGGACTATTCCTTGGAGAGGGACATCATGCTTGGAATGGTGGAGGGGCAGCAGGTGGGTTGACACAGTGACTGCAGCAGTGGACTTTAGTGTATAGAGATTGTGAGGATGGTACAGGATAGAACAGCTTTAGATCTTTTGTTCATAGGGTCACTATGAGTAGTACTTGACAGCTTCTAACAACAACAGTCCGTACCCCAAAGGTTATACATCTGGCAGTTTAAATATGCCAGCTGGTCCACAAAAAGATGAACAATGTCCCATGAGATTTACAGCCTGAGAAAACCTGTGGGGAGTTCAGGGGTCTCAGCTATGAGTTAATTCTGGCTGGACAGAAGTGAGTGAGTTTAACAGCATAGCACAAAGATAAATGACACTTCTGTTTTGGATATTGAGGGGTCTATGACCTCACCACAAGAAAAGTTTGTACATCACTAAGGATTTCAGGTGCTGTTTTAGCACAGTGTGTACCTATTTACTTGGGGAAATAGCATTTTTAAGACCCTCCCAAGAAACTTACTCCTTTTCTCCCTCCTTATTGCTAATGAGTGGAAATTGACTCATAGATAACCTTCCATTTGGGTTTTGCAGGTTATAAATCACACAGGAGTAGACAATTACCCTTATTTCTCCTATAAAGCCCCTTGTGGATTCAAATTTCCAGAGAATGGTGGCCTTTAGGTTAGCATTGCAGCTCCCTACCAGGGTAGGCCACCAAAGCTCCCTTAGTCTCTGCTACAGAATATAAACAAACAGAACCTTTTAAAGTTGTTAATGCTCAGTTCCTTAATTTCTTTCTTTTGCTTTGGCTTCTCAGTGCTCTAGTGCAGTATTATGAGTCTCTTCTGACATTCTTCTTGGTCTTCCTCCTTTGGCCTTTGCTCATTTGTATTCAAGATCTCAAATCTGTTCCTGAAATAGTTTCAAAATTTGAGTGGGATAGACTTAAGGTCAAATTTTGGTTCCTGTGGATGTAATTTAACCTCTTTAGCTTCAGCTGAAACTTGCATGTGAGTAGTTTGTGGTCTGTTCCACAATGAGCACCCAGCTTAGTTTTCACAGCTGTTATCAAGCTTCTCCAGCGATTCTGCCCACAGATGTAGTCGATCTGATTCCCATGCGTACCATCAAGTGAAATCTATGTGTATAGTCTGCATTTATGTTTCTTATAAGTATATGCAATGAGTAGGTCATTGATTGTACAGAATTCTATCATTCTGTCTCCAGCATAATTTCTGTCACTGAGTCCATGTTTTCTGACTACTGATTTGTATGCCAGTGATGTGTCCTATCTCCATTTTTCAAGCTATATGAGGAACAGATCATCTGAGAGGCTGGGCTCTATGAGGAGGATTGTGGCATCAGGACTGGAGGAAGACTCATCAACAACCTAAGTTATGGAGATGACACAACCTTGTCTGCTGAAACTGAGGAGGACCTGAAGCAACTGCTGCAGAAAGTCGAGGACTGTAGCCTTAAATATGGACTGAAGCTCAGCATCAAGAAAACAAAGATTCTCACCACTGGGCTGATTGGCAGCATCATGATAGATGGTGAAGAGTTTGAGATTTGTTAACAGCTTTAGTTTGCTTGACTGTACAATCAACATCTTTGGTAACAGCAGTGAGGAAATTAAAAGACAAATTGCATTGGGAAAATCTGCTGTCGGGTACATCTCTAGAGTACAGAAGAGCAATTATGTCAGTCTGGAGACTAAGATGTGCCTGATCCAGGCCATGGTTTTCACAATCACTTGCTATGTATGCATCAGAGAGCTGGACAATGACAAGGGATGATAGAAGGAGAATTGATGCATTTGAGCTGTGGTGCTGGAGAAGAGTATTGTATATACCATGGACTGATAAGAGAGCAGATTCATCCTAGAGAAGGTGAAACCAGGCTGATCTTTGGAGGCAAGGATTCTGAATCTCCATCTGACATACTTTGGGCATGTTGTAAGGAGGGACCAGTCCTTGGAGAGGGATCTATTGCTTGGGAGAGTGGAGGTACAGCACAAGAGAGGAAGACCTTTGATGAGATGAATTGACTTAGTGACTGGGGTAATGGGGGTAAATGTGTCCGAGACAATAAGGTAGGCTCAGGATAGAGCAGGATTCAGAGCTGTTGTACATAGGGTCACTATAAGTTGCCGGGGAATTAAGAGCACATAATAACAATGCTCGGTAGGGAGCTTTGGCTGCCAAGTGATAAGAAAACTGCACTGCAATCTCAAAGGCATGCAGATCAGATTCACTAGCTGATTCAGAAAAGGATGGACAATCTCCTCCCATGAGATTTACTGCCTCTGAAAATCCCCCAGAGGGTCAGTTATGGGTCCATTCCAGCTTGATGGTATACAAAAATGATCTATAAAGGATTCCTAGATTCTTACCATCTATAGGTGTTTTTTCCCCTCACCTGGCTTGTTTGTGAATGAATTCCTCACATCCAGAGCCCTTCCAAATTTTACTTATTTCAGATCTCATCATTCAGCTGGTCTCAAGTCTCAGAGCCTAAAAATTATCCTTGGTTCTATCCATTTCCACCCCACATTTGGACAATGACCAAATTTTTACCTCTTCAAGCTGTTCTTAGCATCTGTCTCTTCTCACAGCCAACACTTCAGCTTAGCTCTTGTCATTTTATTTTCTCATCATACCTCTTCCAATCTTTCCCTGCCATATGGTAAGTGGGACAGAGTAATCATGTTAGTCTTCCAGAATGAGTTTATAAATTGGCCTTAAACCTTTATTACACTCTAGCCTTTGTATCCTTTCTCCATAAATATTTAATCTGTATGCTGATCAAATAATTTGAGAAGGTGGACTTTATGAAGAAGAATGTAGCATCAGGATAGAAGAGTCACAACAGCCTGTTTTATGAAGATGACACAACCTTGCAAGCTGAAAGTGAGGAGGACTTGAAGCTTTTGCTGAAGATGATGGAAGGCTGCAGCCTTCATATGTAATCAATATGGATTGCATCTCAACATCAACAAGACAAAAATCTTCACCACTGGACTGATAAGCAACATCGTGACAGTTGGAGAAAAGATTGAAATTGTCAGTAATTTCATCTTACCTGAATCCACAGGCAACACTGTTGGTATTAGCTAGCAGTCAGGAGATCAGAAGATGTATTGCTTTGGACAAGTCCACTGTTAGGGACCTCTCCAAAGTATGGAGGAGCAATGATGTTAGTGTGAAAACTAAGGTGTGCCTGATTTAGGCCCTGGTCTTTTCAATCACTTGCTATGCATCTGAGAGCTGGACAGTTAATAAGGATGACAGAAAAAGAACTAATGCCTTTGAGTTGTGGTATTGGAGAAGAGTACTGAATATTTTTTGATCGCCAAAAAAACAAACAGATATGTCTTGAAGAACATGCAGCGAGAACACTCCTTGGAGGCAAGGATGGCAAAACTTCATCTCACATTCTTTAGACATGTTGCTAGGAGAGGCTATTCCTTGGAAAGTGGTATCATGCTTGGAACAGTGGAAATTCAGCAAAAGGAGGGCAGACTCTCAAAGAGATGGATTGACACAATGACTGTAGCAATGATCTCAAGTGTGTCAGAGATGATGAGGATGGCACAGGATAGAACAGAGTTCAGTTCTGTTCATAGAATTGCTACAAGTTGTATGCAACTTGAAGGCATCCAACAACCATTAAACCTTTGGAAGTGTCCTTATCCTCTGAATGTCTGTGTTTTCACTTGAGAATTCAGTCAGATTTCCAATTCAATGAACATGCATAGAACACCTGTTATGGACCAAGTATTGCTCAGCAAATACTAGATAGATGTAGCTCCTTTACTCATTGATCTTACAGCTCAGCAGATATCGGTACATCTCTAGGTGTAAATATGTAAAAGTGATCAAAAGTGTAGGTCCCTGTATTGCCTGAGCAGCTGGTAGAGTACCATTTGGTAATTGATGAATGACTCATAATGACAATGGTTATACTAATGATAGAAATTCTGTCTAGCTAGGTCAGAAAAAGTATTTTCATAACAAATTCTTAGGCTTTCTCAAAAGACAGTGATAAATATATGGAAGGGAGGGAGATTCTATACTAATTTTCTTGTATTTCTAGATTTTTTTTTTATTTGTGTGTACCGTCAAATCAGATCTGACTGGTACGGGAGCAGATGGCCCCTCCTTCCCCGGCAGAACATCTGGTGGATTCGAACGGTGTGCCTCTGGGATTACAGTGCAGCTTCTTGCCACTAGGCCACCAGAGCTCCCCTTATTTCTAGATTTTTATGTAGATTCATTTTCATTATCAATGCCTGGCATATATGAAAATATATTTAAGCAAACAAGCTTTATAGATAGCATATTTTTTTTAAGAAACCAAAATCTCAAATGCATTGCCATCAAGTCAGACTGGCCAATAGCTGACCCTTCATCAGCTTTTCAGAGGCTATAAATCACACAGGAAGAGATTGCTCCTCTTTGCCCTGTGAAGCTGCTAGTGGATTTGAACCACCTGCCTTTGGGGTGACTCACTACGTCATCAGAGCTTCCTAGGATAGCACATTGTTGTTCAGAGTCGTTAAGACATAGGTGACTCACAGCGACCCTATGAACGGAAGTCCTTGACACTTGCGTGCAATGACTTTTCATCCTCTCTCCAGGTTCATAGTTTCTGGAGGCAAGCTATTTACGGGAAGGGGATGCTACTCCTGCTTCCAAGCTTGTTGTTAATGTGTCATCAAGTCGCTTGCGACTCATAGCAACCCTATGTACAACAGCCCTAAACTCTGCTCTGTACTGTGCCAATCGCACTGTCTCCGATACACCCATCCCAATTACCCCAGTCACTGAATCAATCCACCTCATAGAGGGCCTTCCCCTCCTGCGCTGTCCCTCCACCCTACCAAGCATGATGTCCCTCTCCAAGGATCGGTCCCTCCTTACAACACGTCCAAAATATGTTAGATGGAGCCTCAGAATCCTTGCCTCCTGGGAGCTGTCCGGTTTAACCCTTTCCAGGATGAATCTGTTTGCTTTCCTAGCAGTCCATGGTACCCTCAATACTCTTCTCCAGCACCACAGCTCAAAGGCATCAATTCTCCTCCTATCCTCCTTAGTCACTGTACAACTCTCTGATGCATAATAAGTGATAGCAAAGACCATGGCCTGTATCAGATGCACCTTAGTCTCAAGAGAGACACCATTGCTCTTCAGTATTTGGAGAGGTCCCTAACAGCAGACTTTCCCATGGCAATATGTCTTTTAATTTCCTAGCTACTGGTGCCGAGAGTGTTGACTGTGGAGCCAAGCAAACTAAAGCTGTGAACAATCTCAATCTCACCATCCATCCTGATGCTGTCAATTGGTCCTGTGGTGAGAATCTTTGTCTTCTTGACATTGAGCCTCAATCCATATTGGAGGCTGCAGTCCTTGACCCTCTGCAGCAAGCACTTCAGGTCCTCCTCAGTTTCAGCGTGCACGGTTGTGTCATCTGCATAATGCAAATTGTTGATAGATCTTCCACCAATCCTGACACCACATTTCTCCTCATAGAGACCAGCCTCCTGGATAATCTGTTCTGCATACAGGTTGAAAAGGTATGGAGACAGGACACATCCCTGGCGTACTCCCTTCCCAATTTTGAACCATGCAGTTTTGGCAAAATATTTTTCTGTAATTGTTAAGTGTCATCAAGTAAACTATAGCTCATAGGAACCCTATGAATTACAGATCTGAACCCTGCTCTATCCGAAGCCATCCTGACCATCTCTGACACACCTGAGTCATTGTGTCTCCCATTACATTGAGCCCACCATTACAGTCACTCTGTCAATCTATCTCACTGAGGGTCTTCCCCTGTTTCACTGACCTTTGCAAATATGATATCTTTTTCCAAGGGCTGGCCCCTCCTAACAACATGCCCAAAGTATGTGAGACAAAGATTCACTTTCTTCACCTCCCAAGAGCACTCCGGCTGCACCTTTTCCAAGACATAATTTGTCCTTTTGGTAGTCCATGGGATATTCAGCACTTTTCTCCAAAACAACTCAGACATCAATTCTTCTATCATTCATTGTCCAACTTTCAGCTGTAAATATATAATATAGTATAACTGAAAAATTCATAGTTTGGGTCAGGTACACCTTAGCCTTCAAGCTGACCATCATTGCTCTTCAGCCCTTTGGAGGGGTACCTGACAGCATACTTTCCCCATGCAATACATATTTTGATTTCCTGTCTGCTGGAGCCAAGGGTTGATTACAGATCCAAGCAAGAAGAAATCATTGACAATTTGTACTGCTTCTGCTTCTACATCTAGCATAATGTTGCCTTTTGGCATAGTGGTGAGGATTTATGTTTCCTTGATGTTGAGATGTAACCCATATTTAGTATTTGAGCCTCTTGCAGCAAGCATTTCCAGGTCTCCTCAGCTTCACTGATCAAGGTTGTATCATCTGCATAACACAGGTTGTTGATGAGTCTTCTGATCCTGATATGACATGCTTCTTCATAAAGTCAAGCTTCTTGAATTATTTGTTGTACATACAGAATGAATGATGATGGAGAAAGGATATATGTCTGATGCACACCTTTCCTGATTTTAAACCATGCAGTGTGTTCCCTTTGTCAGTCAACAGATTCTTGGCCTAGGTTTCACATGAGCACAATGAAATGATTTGGGATTCCCCATTCTCCTCAATGTTAGTCAT
The DNA here is from genome assembly GCF_000299155.1 of Elephantulus edwardii. Classification (NCBI taxonomy): domain Eukaryota; kingdom Metazoa; phylum Chordata; class Mammalia; order Macroscelidea; family Macroscelididae; genus Elephantulus; species Elephantulus edwardii. The sequence continues at coordinate 27,547,195 of NW_006399770.1, forward strand.
AAACTGTTGTGACTCACACAATCAAATAAATGCCCTTGCATAGTGAATAAAACACAAACATCCTTCTGGTATTCTCGGCTTTCAGCCAAGATCCATCTGATATCAGCAATGATAACCCTTGAGTTATGGCTGCTTCTATATTCAGCTTGAACTTCTGACAGTTATCTTCATATACTGCTCTAGCCATTTTTTTTAATAATATCGAGCCAGATTTAACTTCCAAGTGATATTAACAATATTGTTGTGTAATTTCCACATTCAATTGGATTACCATTTTTGGGAATGAGAACAAATATGGATCTCTTCCAATCTGTTGGCCAGGTAGCTGTCCTTCAAATTTCCTGACCAATTTGGTGAGCATGTCTAGGGCTGCATCTGGTTTCTGAAACATGTGAATTGATATCCCATCAATTATTGGGGCCTTATTTTTTGCTGATGTCTTCAATGCATCTTGAACTTCTTTCATCATTGGGTCTTGATCACATGCTACTTCCTGAAATGTTTGTCTACCAGTTCTTTTTGATACATTGACTCAGTGTATTCCTTCAATCTTTTTGTAATGCTTCCTGAATCATTACAGATTTTTGCCCCTGGCATCCTTCAGTACTACAACTCGAGTCTTAATTCTACCCCCTGCCCCTTTTTTTGTTCTTTCAGCTTGAGAAATGCTACCAATCCTCCTTCATTTCCAACTTATCTATAGTAGTATTTTATCTCTTGTTGTTGAAATGGACAATGGTGGCAAAATTTAACTGTCATTTCTTATAATTAAGGAGCTCTGGAGGAATAGTTCTCTATGAATTACATGGAAGAACCTGAATGAAGGATCAAGAATTTTAATCCATCAGTCACTTTGTGAAAGAAAACATGTATGTTGAGTGCAGTGGCTTAATGGGTAAATACTATGCTAAAGATGAGCTCCAATGATGGCCTTCTCTAAAGGTATTTGCACTAATTCAAAGGCTAGTCCTCTCTGGACGTTTTAATCTCCTATGGAAGAAAGACAATCAATCTCTTCCTGCATAATTTACAGCTTTGGAAACCCAGTGGAGGGTTAGCTATAAATCTGTTCTAGATAGATGGCAATGAGTTTTTAAGAGATAAAAGGGAAGGAAAGCAAACCAGTGGTAGTGGTGGTGGGGACACTGCAATAATACTGAGAAAGAACTGCCAGTTATGGAGTGCATCCTTTTGGATTCACATTCCTGCTAAAAGAAGCTCCCATACACCAGGAAAGGCCAGGACACAAGGAAAGCTCCAAGCAATGCCCAACCTACAGATGCTGAAGGACCTTTCCTGAGAACCAAAAGAGAAGACCTTGCCCGAGAGCTGCCACTCTGAATTGGGACTTTGAGCCTTCTAAACACTGAGAGAATGAATCCGTTTGTTAAAGCCATCTACTTGTAGTTTTTGTTAAAAGAGTATAACAATTACAGATAATAAATCCCAAATGGTTTGTTTTGTTGTGTTTTGGTTTGTTTTTTAAATCAGAGCATTTGGCTATTAGAATGTCACTGAGTGAACTCAATGAATTACTCAGGGTGGGAAACATGAAAAGATGGTCTAGGTTGAATATTTTTGGTGTTTGTTTTTTGCAATGTACTTTGAACAGGATAATGCATCACAGAGTTTGGGGTCATCTGGAAGTTGTTAGATGCAGCCACATCAGTTCTGACTCACAGCTAGCCCATGTAGAAACGAAACACTGGCCACTTGTGTGCCGTTCTCAAAATCTATGCTGTGCTTAAATTCATTGTCCCAGTCACAGTCTCAATCCATCTTCCTCTCTATGCTCAATCTTCTATTTCTGCAAGTATGATGCCCTTCTCCAGGGATGGCCCTTTTTGATAACATGCATAAAGGAAGGAGTCAGGTATAAATGACTGGAAAAAAAAACCAAGATTTTTTGGAAAAGAGGTGAAAATCACTTTTCAAAGCTTTAATTTTCTTCTTTTGTAAAATGAAAAAAGTAGGGCAATCCATTACTGTACTGTACAGCTCTAAATATTAACTGATCATATAATTCATTAAATTAGCAAAGACCTACATTCCCTTAAATTGTTATACCACCCCCATTGCTGATTTGCCTCCTACTTCTCTGCATGTGCTCTCTCACCTGGTGTGGATTTTTCCCAAGGTTTATGTTTTAGCCTTTCCTTCTCCACTGTGCCTAAGATCATCTGGTGGCATAGCTAACTGAAAGATTGCCAGTTTGAATCCACCCAAAGCCCTGAGGGAGAATGATGGGCAGTCTCTCTCCATGCAGAATTACTACCTCCGAAACCCTATGAAGAACTGCTGTAAGTTGGAAGTGGCTCAACTGCAGTGCATTTTTGGTTTAGATGTATGTGCCCAGGAGCCCAGACTGTGTAGTGCATTATGTGCTGGGCTGCTAACCACAAACAATTCTGCTGGAGAAAGACGAGCAAGTTTCTCCCTGTAAAGACTGATAGTCTTGGAGACAGCAGTGGCAGCAGCTCAAGAGGCCAGGCTCATGGTTGTGGCCTTGGTCTCAATCCCATTATGGTGACCCTCACTGAGCTGCTGGTGCTTCTGTGAGCATCAACACACACCAGAGGAGTGCTTCCAAGATGGGCCTCATCTTCAGGTGGCCAAGGGCAGCTTCCTGGACATAAGACATGGAGATCACAGAACCTGAAAATAGAGATCTATAAAGGAGATCAAGAGTCAAGTGGGACATACATATTTGCCACACACATGGATGGAATATACAAGTTTTTAGTAGTAGAATGCCCTCCATGACTCCATTGATATTGGGGAGGCACCTAAAGGACAAGACATGGAAACAGAAACTCACCAGAACAAGCTAGAAGAAATTACTTGATGAGCTAGCAGTGGTGATGACAGCAGTAAAGCATGAATAGGAGTACATGGACATTAAGGAGAGGCCACACAGCACAAACAATGACAAAACAGCAGAGTGATCTTCTGGTCCTTCTTTGAACTCTGGTTCTCTTTGCCATGACTTTGGGACAAATCTACCTGAAGAGATTTTTTGAAGTCTGGAGGGTTGTTTTAAAAAACCTTTTAATGTTGATCCTAAATTCATACATAACTGTTTTCCAAACCACCTTGTCACAACAATATCATGAGTTAATCCACGTATATTTTGTGAAATGAACCTTCACAGCTTCTACTTCTTGGTGACCTGAGGAAGACACCTTTTTAGGAAAATGGGCATCTGATTCACATCATTTCTTTGAATCCTGCCACCCTGATACAGGCCCTTCCAGTCCTAGAACGCAGACACTAGGAATGAAACATAGGAGACTAGTCCTTTTAATCTCTCCACTATTTTCATAATAAGCAGCAGTTTGTTCAGGAAATGGGCACAAAGCTTAACAGGACCTTACTAAGATGACCCCACTCTGGAACCCCATCCTGCAGTTGAAGTCAGGTAAGTTTCCTTTTGTTGATTTCGTAGAACAAATAACAGAATCTTGCTGAATTTTGTTCTTTCCAGGCCTGTGACTGTGCACTGTATCGTCAGGATGGGGAACTTTCATAGCTTCTTGATCTGATTTTTAATTTAAAGATTTGCCTAAACACATGCCAACTCCCTCTTCCTGAGTTTTTGCCATCAGCCTTAGGTTTTAATCACCTTCCACTGAAATTGATGGCAGGCACTCAACTCCTCTGGTTTGTACTTGACTTTTGTCAGTCTCTATTTCAGCAAACAGCTTTTTTTTTCTGTGTTGGCACGTCCACCTTCTCCTCTCTTACACAAAGAAAGTGTGCTCTAATAATTGGAAAAACTAGGATTTCTGATGCCAAAGGGTTAAAGCCACTCGGGTTTCTTGGATGATAAACAGCTACTGTTTTCAGTCAGTGGCATTTTGGGCAACTATTAATTATAGTACTGAACATTAGTGCCATTCTAGGGTTTGTGTTTTTGTTCCTCTGGGGTCTTTCATTTTAGGCACATGTGAATTTTGTTTTGTATAAAATGCAGTGGTTTCTCTTGTTCTGATAATGGGTTCAAAATTAAAGGCACATCTAGCTTTGGTGTGGGCTGATCCAGATTATGTTGTGACTGATGTCTATTAGTTAATTGTACTTTTTTAAAAAAATCATCTTTGTAAGGAGAAAACTACAAGTAACAAGTTTTATATAGTTATTTAAATTTGTTAAAGGTTTCATGTTCAGGATAAACAGTTTTTTCAACCTTGGGTGAAAATATTTGCAAGTTTTTATTGATAAGGGTGACCGTTTCATCTTGAGACAACTGTTGCATGCCAATTATTTTGTGAAAAATTTCAAAATTAGCTGATACAAATTTAAAATTGGTTGTGTGTCTAATATGCCCCAGGTTCAGGAAATAAACAATTACTTTTTTTAAAAAAAAGGTTTACCATCTTGGAAACCTGGAGGATCACCATGAGTTTGACTCAGATCCATGGCAATGGGTTCTGTTTGGTGTAATGCTACTGTAATTTAAAATCTCTACTACAAACTTCCTAACCCAAATGTTTTCTTGTTGTTTGTCATCAAGTCACAACCAACTCACAGTTGACCCCCCCAATAAGTTCTCATAGGATGTAAATCACATGGGAGAATGTGCAGCTTTCTCCCCTGGAGCAACTGGTGGATTCAAACTGCATGCTTATGGGGTGGCAAGTGGGGCTCCTTACCACTAGGCCACCAGAGGGCCCTAACACAGGTTTCTAGGAAAAGATAAATGATAAAAGTTTCACAAGGCAAAATCACAAACAATAAAAATGAAGTATGATTATTAGATTCTGGCAATTAAAATGTCATTGTGCATGTCATCACGGTTTTTGAGTTGGGAAGTAATGCCATTTTGGAAAATGACTCTGGCAATACTGTGCAAAAAAGAAAAAACTGGAGTCAGAAAGTATTAGCAATATGAGCGTGGTTGAAATAAGCTTTCAGTCCTTTGGATTTAAATGTCAACTTCCTGTTGTCTCATTTCAGTGTTCTAGATACTTCACAATGGCCCAAATTCTTAACCTGAGCCAAGATAAGAATTGTCCTTATCAGGATAAATATGCTCTTATCATATGTAGGATTGCAAGTGACTCAAGGGCACAAAACAACATCATCATAACCATATTTGCTGGCTCCTTTCAAGTGGCCTACTCACCTTCAGGAGCTCTGGCCCCAGAGTCAGTGGAGTTGTGCTGCAACTGCAGGGCAGCACCTCTCTGCCTGTCTAATCCATCAGTGGCTGCGAGGGAGAAAGACCAGCAATCTTCTCCCGTGAGACTTACAGGAAAAACGGCTGGAATATATCAGCTATGAGTTAGTTTCAGCTCAAGGGCAATGAGGGTTTGTTGTTTCCATTTTGTTTTTTTAAATTCATTAATAAGCTTTCACTGCTTCTATATATGCCCAGGGCATTTTCTGCTGATAAAACGTGATTGGGGGTGGCCTGTGTCCAAAAAAGCCAACTTCAGATTGACTCAAAGTGACCCTAGACAAGAGAACTGCCCCATAAGGTTTCCAAGGCTGTCTAAGCAAATTGCTTCATCCTTCTCCCCTGGAGTGATGGATTCCAACTGGACTTTCTGTTAACAGCAGTGTTATACCCACGGTGCCACCAAGACATGTCCATTATGTTGCTGTCAGGGGCTATCCTGTGGAGTACGACTCAGAGCGACCTTATGAACAGATAGATGAAGCCTATCCTTTCCTATGTCGTCATCATCGATCTCTGCTACACTTGAGCCCATTGCTGCAGTCACTGTGAGTCAATACGTCTTCCGCTTTCGCTGACCCTCCACTGTTCCAAGTATGATGTTCCTCTCCTAGGTATGGCCTCTGACAGTCTTTAAGTTAACAAAAGTTCTTAAACTCAGAGACTGATTCGGGCTCATTTTTATAACCTCTTCCTCGTCGCCTTCAGCCCCTTCCCTCACCTATTCACATTGCATCTCCCAAAGTTTACCTTTCAGAATGTATCTACAGAAATAAAGAAATTTGAGTAGTGGGGACTTGAGGCGTGACAGCAGCATTTGACTAGTCACTGTGAATAAAGCAGCTATTTTAATGTTCACAACCGTTTAGGAAGATACCCGATTTACAGCTCAATAAATTGAAGCTCTTTAATAGTAAGTCCGCCAGACGTTAAAGTACTAACGAACGGGAAGCCCTCACTCCAGAACGAGGAGGAGGAGTGGGTCCCCCGACCACCATCCCTCCCAGATAATCTGAAAACTGAGCCCAGAAGACCCGCCGGGAAATACCCCGCAGGAGTCAGCGTCACGAATTCGTGATTACCCAGGGTCCATGTAAACCCTTTTCTGTCCAGTTCTTGAAGCTAAGACAAGCTAACCAGTGCAGACACAAAATCAGACGATATGGGCCTACCACCCTGGGAAACGAGTCCAGGAGGGGACGGAATAAACAGCAGCATACGCAGAACGCTCGAAGCGGCGAAAACCAGAAGAGGACGTGCCACCCCAGCCGGACGTCTCTGATTGGCCGGCGGCTCAGCGTGGACCTCTGGGGCGTGTTGCGTCACATCCGGTGGCCCGCCATCTTGTTCCCAGGGGCAGTTGGCGGAAGAGATCGCGCTCCCCGGTCGCCGGCTCGCATTCTGCCGGGGGTTCTCGCGGCCAGCGTGTCGGTGTCTGCTCGTGGCCTGGGGTCCATTTTCTGGCCCCCCCACCCGTTGCCTCCCCCACCCGGCTGGGGCACAACTAGGCGGCCCCTTCCGACGGCGTTCCATGGAGTAGGGTCCCGGACCGTTGTCCCGAAGAGCGATATTGAGCTTGGTCCCCTCCCCCCTCCCTTCTCTTTCCCTCCTTCGGTCGCAACATGGCTAACAACAGCCCCGCGCTGACAGGCAACTCGCACCCTCAGCACCAGGCGGCCGCAGCCGCGGTCCAGCAGCAGCAACAGTGCGGCGGCGGCGGCGGCGCCACCAAGCCGGCCGTCTCGGGCAAGCAGGGCAATGTGCTGCCGCTGTGGGGCAACGAGAAGACCATGAACCTCAACCCCATGATCCTGACCAACATCCTGTCGTCGCCTTACTTCAAAGTACAGCTCTACGAGCTCAAGACCTACCACGAGGTGGTGGACGAGATCTACTTTAAGGTACGAACACCATCTGGCCTCTTGGAGGTGGAGAGTGAATTCGGACACGGGAGGGTGGAGGGACCGGGCGGAGACGATCACCTTCTCCCCTCCACAATCTGAGGATCAGTGACTAGACGGAAAGGTCGAGCTGATGCCGCGGCCCTGCTTAGGGAGGGGTCGTCTTGGGGCCGCCCTCCGGCTTCCTTTTTTTTCAGACTTTTCGGGTCGAGGGAGCCCGCCGCTATGGATGAGTCCTCGTCCCCAGCCTCCTGCGCGCCTCTCCAGGGGAGTTGAGCCAGGGGGGTGGGGGAGAGGAGAAGAGTAACGTGCCTTACCACTTTACAGCTTTAAAATGATTCATTCGGATGTGCATCTACTCGGTGCCAACTCGGTGGTGCTTCTGCCGACGCTGGGCCAGGGCATGTGGTGACTTCGGCGTTGGCCTCGTGGTGTTGGTACTCAGTAGCCGATCCAGATAGGGAAACGAATGGTCAGTGTATGTCGCCGATAGGTTGGGAGGGTTGCGGGTGGAGACTGGCCAATGCAAGTGATCTACAGAAGGCCTGGACATTTTCCCAGCAGGAAGTCAGGAGTAAGAGGTCTTACCCAGACCTGGGCGATGGGCTTTTATTTAGACTTCTCTGGGCCCTGGGCTTCTGCGGCAGGGTCGGTGCTGGCTTGGCTGTGCTGGGGAGCTCACCTGGCGCCTCCTCACTGCACTCTTGTCTCAGTTCTTGTTTCGTTAGCAGGATTGACTCAGTCTTGCAGCGAGGCTCGGAGCAGCCCAGGGTCGCAGGTAGAGGTATGCACTATTAATCATGCTCAATCGCCATAAATGCATTTCCCTGATTAAATGAACGGCTAACTAGCTATATCTATTAATTTCTTTTTGGCCATTGGTTTTGATCTTTTCCCCCTCACCAGCTAGGTAGGCTTTTCCCCACCTCTTTGCACTTTGTGTGTTTCAAAAAAAAATACCTTCCAGGCCTCTTAAAAGTTAATTTATACTTTAATACTAATGATAGATTTAGCAGTCTCTCAAGTATTTTTAGCTGAACATCTAAGATAATACAACTTGATATGTCTAAATTGACTCTCAAAGCACTTGGGAGAGACCACGTATTTTCTGTGATCTGGACATATTAGAAGTGTTAACCAAAAAACAAAAGAGTAAAAAAAAATATTTTTAAAAAGCTCCAGTATGGTTTTTATTTGCCTGTAGGTTATATATTATCCACCTTTTAAAAATTGAGTAACTAAATTGGAAATTATTGAGATTTTGTAGAAGCTTAAACTTGAGGAAAACGTTTCCGTTTTCTTTTTTAACCAACTTCCTTTTTAAAAAAAGTTAAAAAGATAAGACCCCTTTAGTCTCAATACAATATGATGAACAATATTTAACCCTTCGTTTTATCTAAGCATAAACTGTAAATAATTTATAATTGGATTCCTGTTCCTTTTTTTGCAGCTGACTCTTAAAACATGAGCAAATATTTATGCAAGAGGGGAAAAGCTTAACTTCAAGTTTAGATTAATTGTGTTTTGAAACTACTTGAGTTTTTACCAGAAATTGCTTTTTAATTTATAAAACTGAAGAACTAGGTTTGTTATCAAGACATTGAAAACAAATAATCATTGTACTGTTTGGACCTCTGTATTCTGAGTTTATATTGCATTCACCCCTTGCTTTGACTAACCTAACTTAGCAAATTGAAGAAAGAAAATGAAACTACAATAGAGGAATTTACTGAGCAAAAGAAAAGATTAGATTTTAAATGTATGCTCTTCTTTCTAAAGCCACTAAGAACTATAGAATGTAACCCTGAGTGGATAGACATACATTAGAAGTACATGCACCAAAAAAGGAGGATAGGGGGATATTTTTGCTTTTGTTTTTATTTCAGAAATAAAAATGGGTCTTTTCCTTCCAAAAGACTTCCATAGGTCATATCTGTTTTAGAGCTAGTATTCTTCCTCTTTGTTGATTTAGTGTAATGATTATTCACAGTTTATAGTCCAGGAAAATTTTACGTTGTTTATCATAATTACAAAAAACATATTCATTAGAGTAACAAGAATGATCTTTATAGACATGAGCCTTTGTAATTAATTGCATATTAATCAGGAATAAACATTACTGATCATGATGGAAAATGTACAATTTTTACTTTATAATGTAGATGTTTAAAAAGCATAATGATGAAATATTGTATTTATCTTTTTAAATTAATATTTTTTTGCTTAAAGTTGGAATCAAACTTTTTAAAATGGTTTTTTGAGCAACTTCTAGAAGATACAAAGTTGAAATGTAGTTAAACATTTTTTTCTGTGTTTGAGACTGGTATATTTAGTAGCACTTTGAAAATACTATGTAACCTTGCTTGAGTAAAATGGGCACCTAGAGGATGTGTATGTCATAAATAGCTACCTCTGGGTTAAATAGTAACATATTGTTTCTGTTGTATGTTTGGTTCACAGTTTCCATTGCTTGTTCATTCAATATTATGTGCAAAGACCAATGTAAGGAATTTGTGATACATTCTATTTTTTTGTATTTTATATTCTTAATAAAGTGAATTTTACTGCTAGCCTGACAAAAATTTCCTTGCACATATATATATATATCTATAGATATATATATATATATATATCTCCACAAAGCTGCCTTAGTGGAATTTCTTAGCAATGTGAAGTTGTTAAAATTTTGTTCAATCGTAATACCTTTACTGGTGCTCTTTAAAGAGTTTTTTTAAGCAGTTTTTCCAAGATGATTTTTGTACTTGATGTGAGTAATCAAAACTATAGACAAAATGCCAAAATAACCAACTTCCAAACTTTTGGAAGAGCTGCTCTGTTACATATTTGGGTTTACTTAATTCAGATGTCTAAAAAGTTCGGAGTATGAATGTTTGTTGTGGTCATGTTTTCTATTTGCAGGTCACTCATGTTGAACCATGGGAGAAAGGAAGTAGGAAAACAGCAGGCCAAACAGGGATGTGCGGAGGGGTAAGTAGAAGTACGTGCATTTTTCAGTTTTTAAACATCTTGCAACTAAAGTTTATATTTTGGAAACAAAGAGTCTTACCTGTTATTGATTATACTTTCAAATGGCAGTTGACATATCTTGGAATTTAAAGAGGCTAAACTTGTATGTCTAAGAAATGGGGTAATTTTTTGTGCCCTACTAGTTCTGTAATAAAAGTTATTGCTTACTAGTAATATATTTAACAGTATTAATGAACCATTATTAGCTATCTCTTAACATTTATTTTCTCTACAGGTTAGAGGCGTTGGGACAGGAGGAATTGTTTCTACGGCATTTTGCTTATTATACAAATTATTTACTCTAAAGTTAACTCGTAAGCAAGTGATGGGTCTTATCACACACACAGACTCTCCATATATTAGAGCCCTTGGATTTATGTATATAAGGTGAGAATGCATTTATGTTTCTTTCCAGTCAGTATTAACATTTCCCAAAAAAAACTCCCCACAAAACCCAACATAAACTTAATACCTTTTTGTAATTCTAGGTACACACAGCCCCCTACAGATCTGTGGGACTGGTTTGAATCTTTCCTTGATGATGAAGAGGTATGTCAACAAGGGTAATAATTCATTTTCTTTACTATTTGTATTTTTAATAGCTTTCAGAATTTGCTGTAACTAAATTTGTTTCAGACAAGTACTTCTAGAAAATATCTTTAAGACATTATAGGTTTTGTATATTTTAGGATTAATTTCTTGCAGGTATATTTTTTTGTTTGTACATTGTTTAAATTAGTTTGGCAATTATTGAAAAAATTGTCGTCCTAATTGTTCTTTGTATTATATTTATCCTGATCAGACAGACAGTAGTGAGTTTTTAAGGTGGATCCTGGTAAGATGGAGCCTAAGACACATGTACATAGACTACTAATTATAGCCTTTGTTTCTGGAACTTTTCAGTTCTTTACCCTCTAACTTCCAAATATCAATATCCCTACTTGCATAGAAGCACAGACTTGAAGAGCTGGGTGGGACTTTAAAATAGGCTGAGAGCTTAGATGACTTGTTCAAGGTGAGAAAAAGAAATAATATTTTCATTCCAGTTTTCTGACTCCAAATACACTATATATCTTTATAAAGCAAAAGGGGATTTTTTTTCCCCTCTTTATCTTAGTAATTCATAGTTTTTTGAAAACTTGAATAGCATATTATTCAGACTAAGCAGGGTTGCGCTTCATATGTTCAGAAAAGAAAATTACTTGGAAAAACCATACTGTGTTAGACTAAATCATTTATATATCCAAAATCTTAAAATTTAGGGCTACTGAAATCTAAGACTTTAATAATGAACTGTGTTTTGTCTTTGTATATTCTTATTCCGCACCACTGCTTCATATTTTCAAGGTTCACAAAGCAGACTTTCAGTGTACTTTGATTTAGTAGTCATGTTTTTTTAAATTCATCCAAAGAATCTATTGACCTATGTCATGCTTTTACTGTTTTACTTATCTAAACAAACATTTCAGTCATGTGATGTTAAGAATTGTACTTTTTTTCTTCTCTTTTTTGGCATATTTAGAGTTGTTCAATAATAAAAGAAGCAAAAAGTGTATTAGTGATAAAGTTTATCTTCTTGAGATCTTCAAACTGAACCACCTTTCCTTTTAAAAAGCATGCCCCTTTTCATAAGTGGTGGTACATTAGGTTTGTTTCTGAATGCTTCTATTTAATTGTTTTATATTGTGTTTACAAACCTAAGGTCCTCTATTTAAGCTAACTTATTGTTTTCTTCCTTAGATATCTGCAGCGCTTATATTTGGAAATACTGTATATCTGAACACTTAAATGTGTGTGAGTGCAAGCAGTTTTACCTATAGCTTTGTTTTCCTGTTTAGATAACAAATCTCACTTTCCTTGTGTGCTTGCACTATAGGTTTGGGACTGACAATAGCTGACTAACATGTCCTGAGCTGTGAGAGGGCATAGCAAGAAGGCCTTCATGCGGTAATGACCCTTTTCAGAGACAATGGTCATCATGGATTATGCGTTTCCAATTATTTGTTCATTTATTTATTTTCTACATAACTCTAAATTAGAAACCTCACTGCTTCATGGCAGTTGGTTTGCTATTGCTTCCAGTTTTAGTAGGGCTTCATTTTATATTTGAGCTATTAAAAGATTACCTTTAGACAGGTATTATCTGAAGCAATTCTTGTGTAGCTTTGGTTACAGTAGTAGGTATGATGTGTGCAAATGTCCACAGAAATAAAGAGTATATATGTGTGGAATGTAAATTTAAGTCAGTTATTCCATGTAGTTTAGTAATGGAAGAGATTTTTAAAACCCTTAGTTAACTGAGATTAGTTCCCTTTGTGCCCATGATGCCGCAGGATTTATTCTCACCTGCATGCACACACTAAGCCCAAGTATTTCTCTGTCATTCATTAATTATCAGATTAGAAAGGTACACAAATTGAAAATTTTATGTTACAGTTTTTTAATATTTGAGATTCCAAAGATGGTAATATTTTTATAGTATTTATGGATACCTTTGGAATATTTTTTTTGACGGCTAGGGTATCTTTTGTGTTTCTATAGGACCTAGATGTGAAGGCTGGTGGAGGCTGTGTAATGACCATTGGAGAGATGCTACGGTCTTTTCTCACAAAACTGGAGTGGTTTTCTACCTTGTTTCCAAGAATTCCAGTTCCAGTTCAGAAGAATATTGATCAACAGATTAAAACCCGGCCTAGAAAAATTAAGAAAGATGGGAAGGAAGGTGTTGAGGAAATTGACAGACATGCTGAACGCAGACGTTCAAGGTAAGGGAACTCGTGATTGTGTTTTTTTTAAAACATACTTCATGCAGAGTTAAATGAATAAGCACATTTTCCCCCTTTAATCTTTTTGTGTATGTATAAACTGATGACCTAATTGATACAAGTTAAAATTTTATAACATTTTATTTATTGACATTTTCTTGATAGGTCTCCAAGGAGGTCGTTGAGTCCACGGAGGTCCCCAAGAAGATCCAGAAGTAGAAGCCATCATCGGGAGGGCCATGGATCATCTAGTTTTGATCGAGAATTAGAAAGAGAGAAAGAACGCCAACGACTAGAGCGTGAAGCCAAAGAAAGGGAGAAAGAAAGACGAAGATCCAGAAGTATTGATCGGGGCTTGGACCGCAGGCGAAGCAGGAGTAGGGAGAGGCACAGAAGTCGCAGTCGGAGTCGTGACAGGAAAGGGGATAGAAGGGACAGGGACCGGGAAAGGGAGAAAGAAAATGAGAGGGGTAGAAGAAGAGATCGTGACTATGATAAGGAGCGAGGTAATGACCGAGAAAAGGAGAGGGAGCGGTCCAGAGACAGGTCCAAGGAACGGAGAAATAGGGGCGAGGGAGAAGAGAAGAAACATAAAGATGATAAAGATGACAGGCGCCATAGAGATGACAAAAAAGAGGCCAAGAAAGAGAAAAAACACAGTAGAAGTAGAAGCAGAGAGAGGAAACATAGAAGTAGGAGTAGAAGTCGCAATGCAGGAAAGCGAAGTCGGAGTAGAAGCAAAGATAAATCAAGTAAACATAAAAATGACAAAGAAAAGTCAAATAAACGAAGTAGAAGTGGCAGTCAAGGAAGAACTGACAGTATTGAAAAGTCAAAAAAACATAGCCCCAGCAAAGAAAAATCTAGAAAGCGTAGCAAAAGCAAAGAACGTTCCCACAAACGGGATCACGGTGATAGCAAGGACCAGTCAGATAAACAGGATCGTCGAAGGAGCCAAAGTATAGAACAAGAAAGCCAAGAGAAACCTAAAAAAGATGAGACTCTGTGACATTTTTGTAAAAGTGGATCACATTGAATCCTATAAATGTTTGATTAAATCTGCTTTTTTTCTCCCTCTCTGATTTGAGATTGTGCAGTAGTTACACACTCTTCAAGACTTTAGACTGCATTTTCATTTCCTCTTTTGTGTAGGGAAGTGCCTTTGTAATCCCATTTATTGCATTGATGTTCTCACCTAATATGTTGCGTTTGACACATGATGCACAATTATTCTTGCATTTCTTACTGTTTTGTTTTGAAATGTAAAGTCTGTATATACGTCAGAAAAATGTTTTAATTCCTTTGGCATGGTTGCCATGTTAAATTTGTATAAGGCAATAAACTGCCACTAATTATATTTTTGTTTTGTAGGTGTGGGATTATGGTTTGTGTACTGAATTTAGCATGGCTGTGCTTTTTGTAATAGGATGCTAAAGACTTTGAGAATGAATATTGATTATATATCATAGGAAAATTACTTTGTGCATTCAGTATGCACAAAGACAGCATTTGTAGGATTAACATTCTTGTCCACTGTATATTATCTTGGAAGGCTCTTGTTACTATGTTGTATTCTCACAGTTAACTTTTAGAGAATATGTATGAGAAATTACTTTCTGGTGCAGAGACTTCAATTAGGCTATGGTTTGATCAAAAGTCCTTTTAGCATTCTACCTCAAAGGGACACTGTTAGTATGCCTACAATTTATTCATTTAGTTTTCCTTTATTTGAAGCTACATGACATGTAATCTTCCCCCCCCCCTTTGAATTTTCCGATTTTAAATTGCTGTATTAAAGAACAAAGTTAATGTCTAAAGCCCAGCATTCTTGCAGCAACCCTGTACTAACTGAACTCTGAAGAGGGTGGGACAACCTCAAGCTTCCAAAGCATTTTTGTAAATGAAAAATACTTAAATTATGAAACAGCTTGATAACGTCCTTTTTTTTAAATTCAGAACTTTTTTATTGATAACGAAGACTGCTGTTTGCGTAAAAAAACTTTATCTAGAAGAGAAATATTAAAAGTAATGCTGTGCTGCATTATTTAAGACTATCAGCAAATTATTTCATAGATTGTTTTTCTGACTTGTATTCTGATTATAGAGAACCATCATGAGTGTGGAATAAATACTGGATTAAATCCTTTATCCTGGGTGTTGGCTTCCCCCCCCCGCCCCCCGCTGTTAACATTGTAAGGCATTTTCTATTGCAAAATGATGAAATGATAGCAGAGTAGCACCTGATATAGAGGGATGATGTCTCAGCTTCCCAGCGATGGTAAATTTTAAAGATAAACACGTAGACCAGAATTGAACATGTGGTAGTCAGTAATCCTTAATCTTAATGACAATACCTTTTAGTGTGGCACTAGGGTAATGCTTTCATTGTGTGATTAATTTGTTTCCCATCAAAGGTGATTATTGAATTTTATTTTTTTAAATAGAATAATACTCTTTAGACAAAGCATAGATAACCTAAAGTAGTTAGTTGTCAGTGCCAGGAATAAAATTGTGGAATGTCATTTAATGGGTATTAAGCTGTATTGACATTTGTTTTAAGAGTAGAATATAAAGTCACTTTGCCATGTGAGCATTAAGTTGACAATACTGTAGACATCAAGAGTTTGTTTTGTGGTTTTTCTGGTCAAGCAGGAAAAAAAATGGATGCTTTATTTTACATTGGATTTTTGGTATACTTACATTATGGTGCTATTTTAAGTATAGTTCTACTTGAGATGTTAAGAACTATTTTTTATGAATGTAAAAAGGATTTGAATTACTTAAAATAGAGGTAAAAGGACTATCCTTAAACTACATGAGATTTTAATGTTTGAAAGCTAATAGAGTAATGTATACTAGGAGGATCCATATGATTTTCTGTTCTCACTAAAATAATTTTACCTTTCTGTACCTTTGCATCTATTAAATTGGAGTTAAATTTTAGTATATCAAGTTCTAAATACAAAATGTCCTTTTTAATGCCGCGCAGTCTAGATTTCATTAGCTTAGTTTACTCTCATAGTTACTCAGTGCTATCTAAAGAGTAATAAAAGTACCTCGAAACATGTATGCCATTTACAGGAACTCCTAAGCTGTTCCAGTATCTTTTTTAATAGTTGGGATTAGGTGTATTTGAGAATGAATAGCACAGTAAACCAGAAATTTATATGAGTTCTTGAGGATATCCTTAAACTACTGCTTTTGACATAGGGATGGAGTTTGGCAGGAGTTGAATGGTAATTGCCTTTACCCCAGATATTCAAATTTGAATGTAATCTTAATTTAAGCACTGAGAACGGGTCCAGAAACTGGGATCTTTTCAAAACCTGGGGTTTTTTTTGTGTGTGGTACCTAACAAAAATTGCATTTTCATGTGTATTAATGCTGCCAACCCAAAGATACACAGTTTAAATCCAGGAGTTGCATCGAAAGGAATATGGACAGTCTCCCATGCAATAGAACACTACTGGCAACCTGGAGAGTCAACTATGAGTAGGTTCCAACTCATCACTCTTCTTGTCCTACCTACCCAGACACTGATTTTTGTTTCACATTCCAGTAGGCAGCTGTGATTAAGAAACACCAGTAAATTGGGTTTGGTTCTAATTTGTATCACCTTGTGAATGCAGAATTTATAAGCAAATATTAACCCAACTAATAGGACCACTGTAGTGGACTGATTTTACAAGGAGGGAATTTGTTTCCTAATCTATGAAATATGCCTTCCATCCTAACCTGAAGTCTCACAGCATTTGAAATACTGCTGAAATGACAGTTCATTTGTTACGGGAATAAGACTGCATACATACATTGAATTGAAGAGTGTTAGAACATAGTGAAATTAAAATTTCATTTCAGCACTGATAGCCATTTCTTTGCAATCCATAAAAGCTTATGCAAGTAAAACGTTTTCAGGTGGGAATTGTGTGTGCAAACTTGTGAAAATGAGTTACCATTGTTCGAATGAAGTAACTCACGTTAAAGCACTTTATATAGGCTTTGTCCAAAGGGTGGGAGTAGGCAGCTTATTGCAAGGAGACCTTAGAACTAATCTGCAAATGCCCACTGGCCACAATGAGGCCTTATTTCTCCAAGTTTTGAATCTCTACATTTAGTAATTTGGAAACCCTACTCCTTTCAAACCCTACTCTCTCAAGTAAACAAAAACCTTAAAAATTCTGATGCTTGCTGAACAAGTAAATGCTTTAAGAAATTTTGCCTTTTATCCATCTTGGAAATTCTGAGGTCAGTGCTTGGAATAGTCAATACTATCACTAAAGGAAATATTTCCAGTTTACTTTGTTGAGTACACAGCAAAACACCAATTTCTATGTTTTCAGTTTAATGACACTATTACTCAAGATGTACTACCATTAACTGGTTGTTTCTCCCTATTCACATAAATGCAGTGCTTTTTAAAGGCTCCTGTGGAGTTTTTCAAATTGCTATATGTCAATTTGATTCTACACATATACTTATTAAAATAGCATAATGCTTAAGGGAGAAATTTACTAGTTAAGCTAAATGGTTTAAGATGTCGGGTGGTTTGGGGCTTATTACGGCTTAAAGGTTAACTCAGCAATAGTTTAAGGCTTCAACATAAATGATTAGAAAGTACAATCCATAAAAATTTGAAAGTATGCATTTCCGCCCTTTAGATCAGAATTATTCCATAGTGACAGTTGGGCTTCAGTTTCCTGACAGGAGTCCAGATGAAATATCTTAAATGTTGCCTTCTTCCAGCAATTTCAGGTATTAGGTCATTAAATACCTTGCACAAGTTAGGTTCTTAAGTTCCAGAAAATCTTGTCATGCTGTACTTTATACAGAGATTACGGATGAGTGTACTTGGTAGCTATTTCTTCCAAATACACCTTTCATTAGTCTAATAATGAAGCTGCACCTCATAAACTTTTTTTTCTTGAACAGGAGAAATGTGGCACAATGTTAAGCTTTGTCACAAAATGCAGAAGGGGGGCTTCAGTGTTTCTGGTGCATTTGTTTCTGCAGTAGGTGGGCTTCTATATAGGACACTCAGTGGTGCTCATAACCCAGGCAATGTTGGTATCTTCCTAGAAAAGGGTGAGTGCTTGCAACAGGTTCACCTGTGCTCCACCATGTCAGCAGAGCTTGCAGTTGATGCCTCAGCAGACAACTTTCAGTAAACTTCAGCAACACCCACGCAGCTGATTTTCCAACAAGTCCCAGCAAAGCCCCAGTGGGTGGCTGGCTTGTTATTTTGTTGATACTCCCAGTGTTCCCTGGAATACAACTTTTTAGTAAATGCTGATGCCTTTGAATTAAGGTGTTGGCATGGCTGGCTCCTGACCCAGGACTACACATATGTTTGTACATATGTGCATATATATATGTGCTGTAAGTATAACTGTAGAAGAACCAACAGGGAGGAAAGCTATGTACATTTCTTAACCATAAGATACTCAGGGAGTGAGTCGGTGGGACTTCACAGTTACCATCTTGGGGAAAACAAGGTCAATTGGACTAAAGAGTCTACCGTATACAGTGGCTTATAACCTACTTGTTTGCAGTGACAGGGTCTTCAACTCCCTCAAGTGGCCATCTGTTGTTAAGTACTGTTGAGGCAGAACTATCCCCTCCAGCGAGTTTTCAGAGGCAGTAATCACACAGCAGATAGCTCATGTTACTCTGGCAAAGCAACTGGTGTATTTGAACGGTGTGCCTTTGGGTTCGTAGCACAGCTCCTTATCCAGTAGGCCACCAGAGCTCCCTAGTGGCCACCTAAGGTGTCTCTATTTGTCTCTCCCAGAGCAAAGAAAAATGGGGGGGGGGGGGTGGAAACAGGGGATGCACAAAGACAATTAGCTTAAAGTACCAACAGACCTCTAGAACCTCACCCTCCACCACCCTGAGCCTGTATCACATTAGGTTTTCTGCCACTCAGCAAAATCTAAACTAAAGAGTTACTATTTGGAAATCCAAATAACAAGATCTAAAATACTTGGTATTTTAGTGAAGCTTTGGATGCTGGGAAATGTGGCAGTTTACAAAGTATGCAATTCTCCTAATTATGAAGCAGCTTTTCTAATTCCATACCCTAGTCTTTATCTTTTATTTTCAGATCATGTTCTGATCTTTGTGTTACTGGCTAATCTTAAATTCCCAGTAACCTTTACATCCTATTTTGGCATCCACCAAGTTACATTAACTGGATCTCCTGTTATTAAAATCACTGTACTTCTGAACAGTGCTGCTTCCTTCAAAGTCCTCTCACAGCATTTGAGTCAGAAGCCACTCATAGCTGCTCATCTTTCTCCTGTGGAGCTGCTTGCTGGTGGGCTTCAACTGTCAGCGGGGCACCACCTGTGGCTTAGTATTGCCACTCCCGGCAAGGCCAGCAGAGCTCCCTCAGAACTTCTAGCTTTAAGAGCATATCAGCGAAAAAAAAAAAAAAGCATATCAGCAGATCATACCATCCATGATCCCTCAATTGTTAAAGCCATCTAGACCTCTAAGATACTTTCCTATATTTAAATAATGTGACAAATATTTGAATCAATGGCCTCTGTTTACTGTTGTTGTGTACCATCGAGTCAGAATTGACCCATAGTTGACCCTCCACTGGGTTTCCTGAGGCAGTTACTCTCATGCGAGGAGACTGCCCATCCATCCTTTTCCCATGGAGCAGCTGGTGGATTTGAACTACATGCCTTTGGGTTTGCCATGCCGTGTTTTACCACTACTAACAAGTTGGTGTTAACTCACAGCGGGCCTGTGTACAACATGATGCCTGTACTATCCTCACAATGAGCCCATTGTAGCCAATGTGTCAATCATATTAAAGATCTTCCTCTTTTTCCATTGTCCCTTTTCTTTACCATGACTACTTAAAGAGCCTTGTTTGTGTCCTTTTAGCAATTTTCCAGGACTCTGGTCTCTCAATTCCTTGACCTCCTGTTCTCTAGTATTTTTTTCTTCATCTGGCCTCAACCACCAGCTGCTATGGTTCCATCCTAAAACTGGTCATCACCAATAACTTTGCCAGAGTTTGCACTTCAAACATTCTGTTCTCTCCTTACCACTTCCTGCATTTCCTGCTTATTTCACCGGGTCCTTTATTATCTCAACTCCATGATGGATCTAATTGCATCTCACACAAAGTATGTGTCAAATTGGCTTCCCCTAGAATTGACACTCTGAATTTGGCCTTCTAACCTTCTAAGCTGTGAAAGACTGTTTCTTTTTGTTCGGCATCTCTTGTATTTCTGCTATATCATTAGACAACTAAGATAGTCTCCATTAGGGCTCCTTCAAATTTTCATTTTCTTGCCTACTTAGTTCTACAATCAATATTATAAAACCTTTATAAACGTCCTCAACTCCTTTGTTGGCAGAGTTGTCAGCATTTTTGTCTTATAATACTCCAATTATTGTTAAGTACCACTCTTAGCCTACACTCTCCATGTTCACAAGTGACTGAATGTGCCTGGGGAAAAGAAAAAGTTTTGTTGATGAATGTTTTTTAAAAAGTTCATAATCTTCAATAATGATCTACTGAAAGTGTAACTAAAATACAATCTTCGAGAGGGTTTCATCCTTTAAGACACAGAATGTACTCAAAATCAATTAGCACTATACAGCTATGTTGTTGGGAGCTATTGAGTATGACTCTTCATGACACTGTGAACAATGGCACAGAATAGGACAGATCTGAACCCTGTTCTATCCTGTGCCATTGTCATAATATCAGACGTACTTAAACTCATTGCTACAGTCACTATGGCAGTCTAGCTGGTTGAAGATCTTCCTCTTTCACTGGCCCTCCACCTTTCCAAGCATGATGTCACACTCCAAGGAATAGCCTTTCCTAGTCAACTTTGCCTCCAAGGAGCACCTGGGCTGCATTTTCTCCTTTACATATTTGTTCTTGTGGCAGTCTATGGGATATTCAGTGCTCTTCTCCAACACCACAGATCAACAGCATTAATTCTTCTGTCATCTGTATTGATCATCTACCTTTCAGATGCATAGCACATGATTTAAAAGATCATGGCCTAGGCGACCTCTGGTGGCCTAGTGGCAAGAAGCTGCACTGCAATCTCAGAGGTACACGGTTCGAATCCACCAGATGCTCTGCTGGAGAAGGAGGAAAAATCTCCTCCTGTATCAGTCAGATCTGATTTGATGGTGCACTCAAAAAATAATGAAATGAAATAAAAAGATCATGGCCTGAAACAGGTGCACCTTAGTCCTCAGATATCATTGCTGTGTTCAAATAGCTTTGAGTTGAAACTCCAAACATGGTTGTAGGAGGTGTCCTATTTACCACTAGGAGCAATGATTCACATTAGGGGTTTATGCTCTCTGCCTCTGTAACTCTGTACTCACACAAAATCAAGAGTGAGCACTGCATTGAATTTTATACTCCAGGTACATCTCAGATCTTATCTTTAATCTTATCCTGCTTACTCTCCTGGCTACCTGATGGATGGATACTTAGTGGATACTGGCTGTTGATAGATTTTATTTCCCCAAAATTTATGTTTTAAACCCTAACCATTTTGCAGGAATCATTTCTTTTATAATTATTAGTTCAAGACTAGTTAGTTCCTGTTAAGGCAGAAGTTAACAAAATTCCAAGAGAACAAGCCTTGAGCTTGAGAAAAGGATCTCCTGGCTATAGGATATCTAAGGCTGAGACTTGGGTGACACCTTCTAGAAGGGCAGGGCTTGTCTCCCACCCTAATCCTATCTCCTTCATACAGTAAAAAATTCATCCTGGAATGAGATCTTAAGCACAGACAACAACGAAAGAGTCACAGATTTGGAAGTCTTCTTCATTGTATCACAGACCACTCCCTGACCCTTCCAGTCATTGGCCTTTTCATACTTAAAGGATTAATTTTCCTTTTACAATCTACAAATCCAAAAGAGTCATTAACAATTGTGCCTTCTAGGGCAAAGCAAGTACTGTTCGAAGGCAGATTTACAGCTTTCCATAGAAAAACATTTAATATCCATCCAGCACATTCAGGTAAACATGTAAACATTTACATTTTATGCCACATTTCATCTTATAACATTAAGTTTGTCTTGTCTCCTATTTTCTAGTTTCTGATAATATTTCACTGGTGAAGGTCATTTTCTTGCTCTGAGTCTCTCTCGAGGTATCAACATAATGCTATATTTCCTGATTCCATGACCCATTTATTAATACAGCTGTAATTTCTCCTTCCTTCCATAATCTCTTCTATAACCATAGATGTAATCACCTTTGCAAGCAGGGTTTTCTTTGTTCTGCTAATGGAAATGGGGTTTTTTGTTATGATAATGAAGGTAATTTTGGTACAGGGTTTGCCTTAAGCCTATTCACATTCAAAAGTTTTAGAAAAAGTGCATTAGGCACAGAGAAGTCAGACAGATGTCAGAGAGAGGACGATAGATGTCACATGGAGATCACCACGAACTCTTCTAAATTTGGACAAGTTGTTAGATGTGGCTGCTCCAGGGAAACGGATGGGAGTTTGAGCAAAGCAACTCTAATTTGCAAGAGTAAATGTGAGACAATCTTGCATTACGAGCAATAACGAATATTACTCTACAAGCAGATAGACAAATATACAAGATAAACAGTTAAGGGCAGGTGAAAGGGACTGTCCCCATGATTGTGTATACATTTGACAGATATTTCTATTTTCACATTGTTGTTATATACCGTTGAGTTGGAATTCACCCATGCCTGACTC
This sequence comes from Elephantulus edwardii, assembly GCF_000299155.1. Classification (NCBI taxonomy): domain Eukaryota; kingdom Metazoa; phylum Chordata; class Mammalia; order Macroscelidea; family Macroscelididae; genus Elephantulus; species Elephantulus edwardii. Next base: position 27,569,792 of record NW_006399770.1, read on the forward strand.
TTCAGCAGGTTTTCAGAGGTCACAAATCTCATGGGAGGAAATTGTCTGTCTTTCTCTAAAGGAGCAGTTGGTGGATTTAAACCATGTGCCTTTGTGTCAACAGCACAACTCCTTATCACTATACCACCACAGCTCCGTACATTCATTTCAGTATATGCTATTGTTATGTGCTGTTGAGTCAGAACTAATCCATAGCTCATCCTACAGCAGGATTTCACAGGCCATAAATTACCCAGGAGGAGAATGCCCATTTTGCCTTGTGGAGCAGCTTGTAAATTCAGGGTGCATGCTTTTGGTATGAAACTGCAACTCCTTTCCACTAAGCCACCAGAACTCCATATATAGAGCAGGACCAACAGGAAGTTATACTATGTAATCCTCTTTGTCATAACTGATTCTGGGGCCTTGGGACCATAATCTTGGTCAATTGGCACAACATCATCGCAAATACAATGCTCTATGTCCTACTTTGATGAGCAGTGACTAGAATCCTTAGTTGAATAAGGTGTAACTATTGGTTTCCCCTTGTCCAGAATAAAGAAGAAAAATAATTACTCAAATTGCTATGAGCTCAAGTGTATCAGAGATAAGTGAGAATGATACAGGGGTAGGACAGGGTTCAGATTTATTGTTCCTAGGGTCTCTGAGTCATACTCAAATCTACAACAACTATTAAAATTAGTACAATTGCAACTAGTTCAAAGGACTAATGGACCACCTGGACTTGAGAATAAGAGTGATAGATGCCATCTAGTTACCACTTCTGACCAGTCTACAAAAGGGATTACTCTAGAGGGATTGTGGTTCTGTATAGACGGGGAGAAAAATATGAAACAAAATTTAAAATTACCAAAAATGGCCAGGCACACTGGTATGTAATTATCAGTGGTAGTGATGTTAAGTGCCATCAAAGTGAGTATGACTTACAGCAACGCTTTAAACAACATAGCTGAACACTGTCCTATCCCATGCCGTTCCCATCGTATCTGTTGCCTGAGCCCACCACTGCAGTCACTGAATCAATCCGTCCGGTTGAGGATCTTCCTCTTTTTCACTGACCCTCTCTACCTTTCTAAATATGAAGTCACTTTCCTAGGAATAGCCTTTCCTAGCAACATGCCTAAAACATGAGAGACAAAGCTTCATTATCTCTGCCTCTCTGGCTACACTTTTCCCCAAGACATACCTGTTTCTTCTTTAACTTCCCTAATAAACTCTGTAGCTGTGAATGTGAGATTTGGATGATCATTGTAAGGCATTTTAGATCCAGTAAAGAAGTAAGTGTGATGTTTGAACTAGGAGAAGTAGGTCCAGGAGCATGGGAGACCATGTCTGACTTTATAGGAATTGGTTTTGTATACTGTGAATGTTGTTGGTGGGAGCAGTTTTTCTTTGTGGCGCTAACAGAGGTCAGGAATGGCCATCTTCATTCTGCCTTGACTCTTTTTACAGAAAGGTTGAATGAAAACCAACTTACTTTATAAACTTTCACTCAAATCACATTAAAAAATACAACACACACACACACACACACACACACACACACACACACATTGTATTGTCATTATGTGCCATTGAGTCAAAACTGACTCATACCTGACCCTCCAGTGGGTTTTAAGAGGCTGTAAATCATAAAGGAAGAAATTGCCCATTTCCTTCTGTGGAGCAGCTGGTGGACTACAACCATCTGACTTTTGGGTCAGCAGTGTAACTCCTTACTACTTAAGACCAAGTAAATGCACGAGAGGTACTCAGCTTGAGCTGTCAGCCACCAACACTGCCACGTGACCTATTAACTAACCCTTTCTCTCCTTAGGATCCTTTTTTTTTAAGCTTCTTGCTGATCTTCTCTGTATCGTTCCAATTTTAGTATATGTGCTGCCGAAGTGAGCACAGGATCCTTTTTTTAAAAAAAAAATTTATTATTATTTATTTCAATGAAAATTTACAGAGACTTTGGATTTCTATTTACTCATTGTTGCACTTTTCTCCCTTCCCAACCTTCCCCCTAGTACTCTCCCCTCTTGTTGTTGTTATTGTTGTTGTTACTGTGTGCCATTGAGTCATTTGCAACTCATAGCAACCCTATGCACAAGAGCCCTAAATGCCGTTCTATCCTGTGCCAACCTCGCTGTCTCAAACACACTCATTCCCACCACTCCACTCACAGAATCGATCCATCTCATCGAGGGTCTTCCTCTCTTGTGCCATCCCTCCACTCTGCCAAACATGATGTCCCTCTTCTAGGACCAGTCCCTCCTTGCAACATGTCCAAAGTATGTCAGACGAAGCTTCAGAATCCTTGACTCCAAGGAGCATTCTGGCTTCACCCTCTCCAGGACAAACTTGTTTGTTCTCCTAGCAATTGATGGTATATTCAATACTCTTCTCCAGCACCACAGCTCAAAGGCATCAATTCTCTTTCTATCATCCCTATTCACTGTCCAACTCTCTGATGGATGCATAGCACATAATTGCCAAGACTATAGCCTGGATCAGGCGCACCTTAGTCTCCAGCCTGACGTCGTTGCACTTCAGTCCTCTTTTTTTTCTCTTTTTTTTTTAATTGGGAAAAAACATATTGGGGGTACAAGGAGGTGAGGGTTGGGGGCAGAAGGGTGAGGACGGGCAGGGATGCAGTTGCAGAGCTGCAGAAATTGGTTGGTGGGGGAGCAGGTAAAGGAAATGAAAAGGATCCAGTGGGGACCAAATGCTAGAGGAAAATGACAAGCATTTTCCAATGGTAATTAGATCAACTGTCTTATTGATTTGGGAACTGGATGCTGATTCTCTGGCTTCTTCATGCTGAACATTGATGTGAAGGGGGAAAGAGAGGACACTTTATCACCTTACTGGTGATCTTGAGAGGTCCCTCACAGCTGACTTTCCCAATGCAATTCATCTCCTGAATTCCTGGCTGCTGTTACCAAGAGTGTTGACTATGGAACCAAGTAAACTAAAACTGTTAACTATCTCAATTTCTTCATTTCATCCATACTGATGCTGCCAATTGGCCCAGTGGTGAGAATCTTTGTTCTCTTGATATTGAGCTTCAATCCATACTGAAGACTGCAGTCCTTGACCTTCTGCAGCAAGTGCTTCAGCTCCTCCTCAGTTTCAGCAAGCAGGGTTGTGTCATCTGCATAACGCAGGTTGTTGATGTTTCTTTCTTCCACCAATTCTAATGCCACATTCCTCCTTGTACAGCCCAGCGTCTTGGATGATCTGTTCTGCATACAGACAGAAAATGTATGGAGACAAAATACATCCCTGACGGACCCCTTCTTGATTTTGAACCATGCAGTGTCTCCCTGCTCTGTTCTGATGACTGCCTCTGGTCCAAGTATAGGTTTCGCACAAGCACAATCAAATATTCTGGGATTCCCATTCTTCTCAGAGTCAGCCATAGCTTGTTGTGATCCACACAGTAAAAAGCCTTTGCATAATCAATGAAGCACAAATACACAGTCTTCTGGTATTCTCTGCTTTCTGCCAAGATCCATCTAACATTAGCTATAGTATACTCTTGGAAAAATGAAAGAAAAATTCTTTCATTGTTTTAAAATCCCTCCCCCCAAGTCCCCTCCACTATGCAGCCTTCGCTCTGGACTCCGTCATGAGAAAAATACCTAATCACATATCCCTTTTAAGCAGTTTTCTCCCTCATCTATTTCAATGCAGTATACATTATTTATCCCATCTTTCTCAGTCTCCCCCCAACCCCGAGGTCAATCCTGTTTTACAACAGTGACACCATGCAGTATTTGCCCTTGTGTGACTGAGATACTTCACTCAGCATAATGTCCTCCATGGTCACCCATTTTGAATAATATTGCATGAGTTCCTTGTTTTTCAATTCAGTGTAGTATTCCATTGTGTGAATATACCACAGCTTCTCTATCCATTCATTTGTTGATGGGCACTTAGGTTGTTCCCAATTCCTTGCTATTGCGAACAAAGCCTCGATAAACATGAGCGTGTATATATCTGCTTGGATGTCAGTTATGGTCTCTTTGGGGTATATTGCCAGTAGTGAAATTGCTGGGTCAAATGGTATCTCCATTTGCAACTTTTTGAGAAAGCGCCATACTGCTTTCCACAGGGGTTGCACCACCTTGTTAGGATCTTTACCCTCCCTCATTGCTTTGCTCTGAAAACTCTTTTCCTAAATTTCAAGAGGATTCACTCTCTCACTTCCCTAAGGCCTGCATTCAAGAGTATGAATACTGAGAAGCCTTCCCTAAACCCTGTGTAAAAACTGGAACTCAATCTCCTCAATATTCTCATCTGTTATGTGGTTTTATTTTTCTTCATAACATTTATTTTAGTTACACGTGACATAGGACACGCTTATTAATTTAAATGCTTGTTTTATCTCTGCTCCACTAGCATGCCAGAGAAGCTCTGGTGGCCTAGTGGTAAGGAGTTAAGCTGTCAACCCAAAGGAATGTTGTTTGAATCCACCAACAGCTACACAGGAGAAAGATGGTCAATTTCCTCCTGTGCAATTTACTGCCTTTGAAAAACTTCTGGAAGGTCAACTATGAGTTTGTTACAAATCAATGGTAGATGATAACAAACACAGCCACTAGAATGCGCTCTCCATAAGTGCAGGGCTGCAGTTGCTTATGCTTGTATCTCTAATATTAAGAATAATTTCTTATATACGGGACTGCCTGTGTGCCATTTTGACCTTCTCTGCTTGTGGTCACTTGGCATCCCTCTCAGACCACGCAATGGGGGGGGGGGAGGAGTGGCAGAGAGAGAGAGAGAAAATGGATATGAATGAATGAATTTAATTCCTGGTGTTAGGAGCTGTCAAGGTGGTTCTGCCTGATAGAGAACCTGTGTATCACAGAACGAAGCACTTCCTGGTCCTGGGCTAAACTCGTAATTACAGTCATTGAGCTACTGTTTTAGCCACTGTGCCAATTCATCTCATTAAGGGTCTTCTTTTTACCAAGAGTGGTGTCTTTCTCTAGAACCTGGCCCAAAGTATATGAGATGAAATTTTGTCATCTTGCTTCCATGGAGCAATCTGGCTGCACTTTTTGAGAGAGAGATTTGTGTATAGTAGGTACTCAATATATATTTTTTTAATTTATGAACAAAAAATTACTTCATAGTAGTCTACTTAGAAAGTAAAGGAGTTTGGTGGAAGGGTCTTGGGCTTTGAAGTTTGTCTTAATTTATAATAGGCATAGAATAAACTCCACATACCTGAAGTATGAATCAACATGTTTCAACATATGTTTACACTCATAAAGCCATCACTACAACAAATTGTGACTAATCCTGAGAAGAATGAGAATCCCAGAACACCTGATTGTGTCCACTTACAGCTGGACCAAGAGTTAGCCATCAGAACAGAACAACGTTGAGGGACAGCGCAGGAGATGAAGACCGCAGATGAGCTGGATTGACAGCACATAACAACATTTCATCCTTTCTGCTCCTCCAAAACCCTGAGCAACCATCGATTTGCTATATATTTTTAGAGTTGTTTATAGTTGTTATGTGCCATTGAGTTGCCTGTGACTTACAGAGACCCTAGGTACAGCAGCTCAGAACTCTGCCCTGTCTTGAATCAATTACATTGTCTCTGACACACCTACCCCCATTACCCCAGTTACTAAGTCAATCCATCTCATCTAGGGTCTTCCTCACTTGTGCTATCTCTCCACCCTTCCAAGCATGATGTTCTTCTCCAAGGACTTGTC
>NW_006399770.1:27575891-27577654 GCF_000299155.1 Elephantulus edwardii
CTGGTGCCAAGAGTGTTGATTGTGGAACCAAACAAACTGAAATTGTTAACAATCTCAGTCTCTTCTTCATCTACCATCATGCTGCCAGTTGGCCTAGTCATAAGAATCTTCATTTTCTTGATGTTGCACTTCAATCCATATTGAAGAGTGCAGTCTTTGACTTTCTACCGCAAACAACTCAGATCCTTCTCAGTTTTGGCAAGCAAGGTTGTTGTTATCATTGTAACTCAAGTTGTTGATGATTCTTCCTCCACTCCTGAAAAGGTATGGAGATAGGACACATCCCTGCAAACACCCTTCCCAATTTTGAATAATGCAGTGTTCCTTTGCTCAGTTCTGATGACTGTTTCCTGGTCCAAGTGTAGGTTTTGTATTAGCATGATCAAGTGTTTTGGGATTTCCATTCTTCTCAGAGTTAGCCACAGTTTGTTTTGATCCACACAATCAAACGCCTTTGCATAGTCAATGAAACACAGATAGACATTCCTTTGGAACCCTTGCTTTCAGCTAAGGTCCATCTAATATTAACTACAATATCCTTAGTAACATGACCCCTTTTAAACCCAGCCTGGACTCTGGCAGTTCTCTGCTGATGTGCTGTTCCAATCATTTTTGGATCATCTTCATCAGAATCTTGCTTGCATGTGATATTAATGATATTGTTCAATAATAATGCACCATTTCTTGGAATGGGAACTAATATAGATCTCTTCCAGTCAGTTGGCCAGGTGGTTGTCCAGATTACTTGGCACAACTTGGTGATCACATCTAGGACAGCATCTCTTTGTTGAAATTTATAAATTAGTATACTGTCAATTCCTGGGGCCTTGTTTTTTGCCAATTCTTTCAGAGCAGCTTAAAGTTCCTCCTTCATCACCATAGGCTCTTGCTCATACATGTTTCATGAAATTCTTCTGTGTCCGCAAATTCCTTTTGGTACAATGACTCTGTATACTCTTTCCATTTTCTTTTAATATTTCTTGAATCATTTAATATTCTGTCCAAACCATCATTAACTATTGCAGCTCGAGGTTTGAATTTGTTCTTTAGTTTCCTGACCTTAAGAAATGCTGAGCGAGTTTGGCCACTTTGATTTTCTGACTCCCTCCCTTTGCACATTTAATTATAATAATTTACTTTGTCTTCCTGTGCTGCCCTTTTAAATCTTCTGTTTAGCTCCTTAATATCTTGATTTCTTCCCTCTGCTTTGGATTCTCATAACTCTAGTGCAATATTCAGTCTTTTCTGACATCCGTTTTGGTCTTTTCTTTCTCCTCTGTCTTTGTGATGACCTTTTGCACTCTTCCTAGTTGATATCCTTTCATAACTCATCTGGTCTTCACTTATTAGTGTTCAAGGCCTCAAACCTATTCCTGAGATGGTTTTGAAATTCAGGAGGGATAGACTCAAGGTCTTATTTTGTTTCCTGTGGATTTTATTTAATTTTCCTTATCTTCAGCTTGAACTTGCATATCTGTAGTTGGTGGTCTGTTCCACAATCAGCACCTGGCCTAGTCTTCACAGCTGATATTGAGGTTCTCCAGCGGTTCTTTCCACAGATGTAATAAATCTGATTCCTATGCAGATCATCAGGTGAAATGCATGTGTATAACCTGCATTTTTTTATAAAACATATTTGCAATGAATAAACTGTCAATTATACAAAATTCTATCATTCACTCTCCAGCTTCATTTCTGGCAAGTGGTGTTTTCATTGTCATTAGTTTCAAGAAACTTTTTAATTTCATTTTTTATTTCTTCTA
>NW_006399770.1:27583867-27587246 GCF_000299155.1 Elephantulus edwardii
CCCTGCTCCACCATCCACCAGGATACCCATCCACTTCTACCCCCTCCCTTCACATCTATCTCCCTTTGACCAGCCCTCCATCTAATAACTTATATATGAGGCTTCCATGGCTTCTGTGATTCCAAACACATCAGCTGATGGTAGTTCCTTATGTTGGGATCAATTTCTCTGAAGTTTAGTCGTAATGTTTCCCGAGTGAAGGTGATGCATCCTGTAGAACTGGCTTGCCTGAACGAATGGCGCGTGGTTTTTTGCATCTTCAATTACCTGGGGAGATGGGAGGTGTCTGAGGCTAGCCTCTAGGAGAGGTAATAGTAGGCATCCTTGCCTAGTTCCTGTTCTCAGGGGTAATGCCTTTAATCTCTCACCATTGAGAACAATGTTGGCTCTCAGGGTTACGTATATTCTTTTTACTATGTTGAAGAAATTTATCTTTAATCCTATTTTGTTGAGTGTTTTAATCAGGAAAGGGTATTGGATTTTTTCAAAGGCCCTTTCCACATCAATTGATAGGGTTATGTGGTTCTTGTTCTTTGATTTGTTAATGTGATGAATTACATTGATTGTTTTTATTATGTTGCACCATCCTTGGATACCTGTTATGAATCCCACTTTGTCATGATGAATTTATCTTTTTGATGTATTGTTGGATTATATTGGCAAAGATTTTATTCAGGATTCTTGCATCAATGTTTATGAGAGATGTTGGCCTATAGTTTTCTATTTTGGTGGTGTTTTCACCTGACTTTGGTATCAATAACATGTTTGCTTCATAGAATGAGTCTGGGAGAATTCCATATTTTTTTCTTTTCTGAAATAGATTATGTAGAATTGGTGACAAATCTTCTCTGAATGTTTGATAAAATTCACTTGTAAAACCATATAGTCCAGGACATTTTTTGGCTGGAAGTTGTTTTATTTTTTCAATTTCTTCTCTTGTAATGGGTCTGTTCAGGTGCTCAATTTTGGTTGGTGTCAGTTTAGGTAGGTTGTGGTTTTCTAAGTATTTGTCCATTTCTCTAGGTTTTCATATTTGTTTGAATATAATTTTTCATAATATTCCAATGGGGAGCTCTGTGGTTGGAGGCCAGAGTGTATTGCACTGCTCACCCAAAGACCATTTGTCTCAGGTGGTTTGAATCCACCAATGGCTCCAAGGAGAAAGATGGGAAATCTCCCATTAAGATTTATATTAATGAAGGGTTGTTCTGATTTGGAACCTGCCTTGGAAACCTGATAAGGGGTTGCTATGTGTCAGAACCAACTTGATAGCAGTGAGTTTAAGACTCTGAAACATGATGGCTATCACTGAAAAACCAAACACTTCCCAATCAATTCAAGTTCATTGTTGTTGTTGTTATTGTTATGAACGCTGATAGATTTGAACCCTGTCCTATCCAGTGCCATCTACTAATTTCTGCACGCTAGAACAATTGTTAGAGTCACTTGTTGAGGGTCTTCTCTTCTTTCCCTGACCCTCCACCTTTCTGAGTATGATGTCCTTTTCAAGAACTAGCCCCCGTCCCCCCAACAACATGCCCAAAGTATGTGAAGTGAAATTTCACCATACTTCTCTCTAAGGAGCATTCTAATTGCACTCTATCTGAGACATATTTTTTTTTCTTTTAGCAGTCCACAAGCTATTTAGTGTTCTTTGCCAGCACTACTTAGAAACCCTGAAATTACTATAGTATGGGGCACGGGCAGAAAGAAAAGTTTCTGAACATTTTCTATGTGCTAACAACATTGCTAGATACTCAGGAAAGGGACAAGACCAAGAAGTAGATCAAAACTGAAAGACAAGTACTAGCTTAAGTCACTATGTGCAGTTGAGTCATAACTGACTCATAGCTGACCTTCATGTTTTCAGAGGCAGTAAATTGCAAGTGAGCAGATTATCGCTCTCCCGTGGAACAACTGGTGGATTCAAACCCCATTCCTTTGGGTGGGCAGTGTAATTCCTTGCAATGAGGCCACCAGAGCTTCCTTCTAACCTTAGTGTAATATGCAGACTGAGTATAACATTTAGTCACCTAGTCACACACTTCCCCTGCATGGCTAGCCATGTATAAAATATCACAATGGCCATCATTCTAGCAAGAAGGAAAATCTTAGTCACACACAGGGAAGAATCTGATTTACATAATTAAATTTTTTTTTCATCAGGGAATTAAAGGAAAAACTACAAAGGCTGTTTTTGATTAAAATTTTAAGATTCTCTACTTCAATCAAAAAGGATTTTTTGGTACTTTCAATGTAGACTATGGTAACTCAGAGCTAGAAAAATGTCTTCCCTTAAAAAGACTTGATCACTGTTTTTCTTGAATAAGTAACTCAAATTGCAGTGGTAATTTGAAGCCTCACTTGGCTCCTACATTCTAGGCCTCCAAGCCCCAGTTTGGAGCTTTGTGTTTAATGGCATTTAGATTAATTTGTAGGAGATATAAACGTTTGGTACTAGCAGCCAGGAGATCAGAAGACATATTGCATTGGGAAAGTCTGCAGTCAGAGACCTCTCCAAATTACTGAAGAGCAACGATGTCAGTTTGAGAACTAAGACACACCTCATTCAGATCATGGTCTTTTCAGTCATTTGCTGTGCATCTGAGAGATAGACAATGACTAAGGATGACAGAAGAAGAATTGATGGCTTTGATTCATGGTGCTGGAGAAGAGTACTGAACATCCCATGGACTGGCAAAAGCACAAATAGAGATGTCTTGGAGAATGTGCATCCACAGTGCTCCTTGGAGACAAAGATGATAAAGCTTCATCTCACATGTTTTGGGCCTGTTACTAGGAGATGCTATTTCTTGGAAAGGAACATCATGCTTGGAAGGGTGGAGGTTCAGTGAAAGAGAAGAAGACACCAACGAGATAGATTGACACAGTGACTTCAGCAGTGTGCTCAAGGAGGTAAGATATTGTGAGGATGACACAGGATAGGACAGGATTCAGATCAGTTCATAGGATCAGTATGAGTCATATATGACTCAGCGACACATAACATATAATATTGATTATATCACCAGTATGGGTTGAGGCTCAATATCAAGAAAAAAAAGATTCTCACCACTGGACAGATTGGCAGCATCAGGATGGATGGTAAAGAGATTGAGATTATTCACAACTTTAGTTTGCTTGGCTCCACAGTCAACACTCTTGGCACCAGTAGCCAGGAAATTAAAAGACGTCTTGCCATGGGAAAATCTGCTGTTAGGGACCTCTCCAAAGTACTGAAGAACATGGTGTCACTCTGGAGACTAAGGTGTACCTGATACAGACGATGGTCTTTGCAATCACTTGTTATGCATCAGAAAGTTGGATAATGATTAGGGAGGATAGAAGGAAAAATTAATGCCTTTGAGCTGTGGTGCTG
>NW_006399770.1:27587346-27596150 GCF_000299155.1 Elephantulus edwardii
TGTTCATTGGGCTTCCTTGTATGTGTATGGATCTTATCCTGTCACTCAAAATACTGTATTTCAAGACAGATCTAGAAATGACTTTTTTAACTATGAAAGCGATCCCATTTTCCTCACCTTTTCACTTCCACCATAGTAGATCATCTGACTCAAAATGCCCCATGCCAGTCCATCTCATCTCTCCAATTTCCTACATTCATGGTTCTCACATTTCTTGTTCCAATCACTAGTGTCTACTTATGCTTTTCCTCCTCGTTTGTGTTTCTGTACTTGAAAAGCTCCACCTCAGTTGCCCTGCTAGTCTAAGTATTATTGGTTATTTCTACAATTGGGGAAATATATTTCTTCTGCTCTTTCCTGTAAATGCATTTCTGTCAGATACTGTTCTAAATCTGAGCACTCAGATTAAAACAGACTAGGAAGAAATAGCAGGCCTTCAAAAACCCTATGTACAATAGAATAATAGTGGTAGGATAATTTAACACACCACTCTCGCCAAAGGATAAGTCAACTCAAAAGAAACTTAACAAAGATGTAGAAGACTTAAACTACACAGTCAGCCAACTTGACCTTGTGAATGGATTCTGGACACTGCACCCAACTAAAATTCAATTCACTTTCTTCTCAAGTGTAGATTCTTTGAATACGTCTTTTTTATGTTTCTAGTTATATTCACTCCAAAGTATCTCAATTTGTGCTTGGCTATTGTAAACAGTATTGCTTTCTTGGTTTTCTTTTCTAAGTCCTCTTTGTTACTGTAGAGGGATCACACTGATTTTTTTAATATGGCTCTTTTATCCTGACACTCTACTAAATTGATCTACTAACTCTAACGGGGTTTTTTGGTTGAATTGATCAGATACTAGGGTATAAATAAAGTCTCAACAAATTAAATAACACTGACATAATACAAAGTATCTTCTCAGCCCACAATGTCATAAGACGAGAAATTAACCACATGAGGATAAAGCTTATAAAACCATCAACATGGAAGCGAAATAACACCCTGCTAGAACATGATTGGAAGGAGAAGTGGCATCCACTTCCATAATAGCTTGCCTCCGGAAACCCTATGAACCTGGAGAGAGGATGAAGGGCACCCAAGCGTCGAGGACTCTCCTTCATAGGGTCGCTATGAGTCGCCTGCGACTCGACGGCACTTAACAACAACAGAACATGATTGGGATATAGAAGAGAAAAGAATGAAATAAAAAAAAGTTCCTAGAAACAAATGATAATGATAATATAACATATCAAAACCTTTGGAATGCAGCTAAAGCAGTACTCAGGGGGGCGGCTCATAGCAATGGGCAAACACATAAAAAATGAAGAAGCAAAACAAATGGCCTAACTCAACATCTTCATCAAATAGAAAAAGAACAACAATCCAACCCAACAGCCTCTAGAAGAAAGGAAAATATAAGAAACAGAGCTGAATTCAAGGAGATAGAAACCAGAAAACCAATTAAAATTATTTACAAAACCAGGAGCTGGTTTTTCAAAAGGGGCCAATATAATTGACAAACAATTGACAAACCTAACAAAAAGGAGAAGAATAATTCAATTAAGGAATGATAGAAGTGGCATCACAACAGAAGAAATTAAAACTACCTTATCACAATATTATGAAAAGCTATACTCTGATAAATTTGAAAACCTAGAAGAAATGGACAAATTCCTTGAAACTCATGCCCAACCCAGATTGACAAGTACAGATGTAGAATACTTGAACAAACTCATCACAAAAGAAGAAATTGGGCAGGTCATCAGAAGACTCCTCCACACACACACACACACACACACACACACACACACAAAAATAAATAAATAAAAATAAAGCCTGGAACAGATGGATCCACAGCAGAATTCTGCCAAACATTCTGAGGAGATTTTTCACCAATTCTACTTATTTTAAAAAATAGGAAAAGAAGGACCACTCCCAGAGACATTCTATGAATAAAGTATAATAACCCCAATACCAAAACAGGGAAAGATATTCTCAAGAAAGAAAACTACAGACCAATATGTCTCATGAATATAGATGTAAAAATCCTTAACAAAATCCTAGCCAATAGAATCAAAAGTACAAAAAAAAAAATTCATCACGACCAAGTGGAATTAATAACAGGTATGCAAGGATGATTCAACATAAGAAAAACAATGTAATTCATTACATAAACAAAACAAATAAGAACCATATGATCCTAGCAACTGATGCAGAAAAGGCATTTGACATAATCCTACACCGTTTTCTGATTAAGACACTCTGAAAAATAGGAATAGAAGGGAATTTCCTCAACATAGTCAGAAGTACATATGCAAAACCAAGAGCCAATATAATTCTTAATGGAGAAAGAATAAAAGCATTTTCTTTGTGAACAGGGGCCAGACAAAGATGCTCATTGTCACCATTTCCATTCAATATTGTATTAGAAGTACTTTCTAGACCAATACGACAAAAAAAGAAATAAGAGGCATTCATATTGGCAAAGAGATAGTTAAACTGATGTTCTATGCAGATGATATGATAGTGTACATAGAAAACCCCAAGGATTCAACAACAACAACAACAACAACAAAAAAACCGAAAACCCCAGTTAGAGTTAGTAGATCAATCTAGTAGAATGGCAGGATTAAAAAAATCCTTATAAAAAAATCAGTGGGATTCCTTTACAATAACAAAGAGGATTTAGAGAAGAAAACCAAGAAAGCAATATCGTTTACAATAGCCAAGCACAAATTGAGGTACTTGGGAGTGAATATAACTAGAGACACAAAAGACATATACAAAGAAAACTACAGAACATTTCTGCAGGACATAATAAAAGACCTAAAGAAATGGAAAAATGTTCCCTGTTCATGGATAGGAAGACTCAAGATTGTGAAAATAATAATTCTACCAAAAGCAATCTACATGCTCAACACAATCCCAATATAGATACCAAATTCATTTTTCTCAAGTAGATCAAAAGAGAAATTGTCTCATCTATTTAGAGAGGAAAGAGACTCTGACTAAGCAAAGTACTTCTGAAAAACAAATGAAGTGAGAGGCATAGCACTCCCTGACCTCAAAACCACCTACTTACAGCAGTAGTAACCAAAATAATATGGTACTAGTACAATGACAGGCACATAGATCAGTGGAACAGAATTGAGAACCCAGAAATGAACCTGTCTATCTATGGTCAACTGATATTCGACAAGAAAATAAAACCTGTCAAGTGGGGAAATGACAACCTCTTTAACACATAGTGCAGGCAGAACTCGACTGCTACCTGCAGAAAGCAGAAACAAGATCCACATCTCACACCATACACAGAAATCAACTCAAGGTGGATCAGAGACCTCAGAATAAATTCCAAAACCATAAAGCTCATAAGAGACAAACTGGGACCAACCTTAGAAGGCCTACTCTACAGTATAAGGGACTGTCAAATACAGCCTGAAATGCACAGTTTGAAGAGGATAAAATTGGTGAATGGGACCTCCTAAAGATTAAATCTCTGTGCTCATCAAAAGCTTTTTTAACATGGTAAAATGAAAATGTACTGACTGGGAACATTTAGCAATGCCATCTCAGACAAGGGCATTCATCACAAAAGTTTACAGAATCCTACAGGGACTCCAAAAGTAAAAGACTGATAACTCAATTACAAAATGGGCAAAAGACATGGAAAGACTTTTCACAGAGGAGGACATTTAGATGGCCAATAGTCACATGAAGTAATGTGCCAAATCACTGCAATAAGAAAGATGCAAATCAAAACCACAATGAGAAACCATCTTACTCCAGGAGCAGTGGTCAAGTTTAGCAGGACAGCAAATAATAAATGTTGGAGATGATATTGTGAGAAAGGAACTCATATATTGTTGGTGGGATTGTATAATGGTACAACCACTCTGGAAGGCAGTTTGGCATTTCCTCAAAAAGCACAACATAGAAATTCCATATGACCCACCTATTTCACTGTTTGGAATATACCCTGAGAAAATGAGAACTGAGGCACAGAGGACTTGTACATCAATGTTCATAGCAGCATTGTTCACCATAGCAAGACTATGAAAACAGCCTAAATGCCCAAACACAACGGAATGGATTGAGAATAATGTTACATACACACAATGGAATGCTATGCAGCATGCAGGAGTAAAGTTTTTGTAAATCTCTACCTAACATGGGAGGGACTGGAGAGCATTATGCTGAGTGAACTAACTCAGTCTAATAAGGACAAATACTGTATAAGTCCATTATTGCAGAATGAATACGAGGATCCATGTTGTGGGGGGCTTAATCATAGGTTCACACAATTTCATGGGTGGAAAGAGGAGTGGGTAAAGGAAAGGGGAAAGATCTGATGTGTATGACAATGTATATGAACTTTATGAGCTTTGTATGTAAATCAGCATAAAATATTCTTAAAAAGGAAAAAATCTTAAAATATAAATTTCATATGACCCACTCCACTGTTTGGAATATACTCTGAGAATGTTAGAACTGAGAGACAAACAAATTTGTACACCGATGTTCATAGCAGAGTTATTCACTATCACAAGAACATGGAAGCACCCCAAATGTCCAACCACAATCAAATGGATTGAGAAATTGTGGTACATTCACACTATACAATACTACACAGCACTCAGGAGCAATGATTTTGAAAATTACTACGTAACTTGGGAGTAATTGGAGAGCATTATACTGAGTTAACTAACTCATAAGGACAAATACTGCATAAAACCATTCATTATTGTAAAAATATAAAGATAACTAGTAAAACATGTATGAGTATCCAAGGAGGATGGAAGTACCCAGGGAGGATGGAAGCAGAGGGGTGATGATGGGTGGGGAGGAATCACAGGGTCACAAAACTTGGTGGGTGGAGAGGGGTGTGAGTAAAGGAAATGGGAAAGATCTGGTGGGGATCTGGAAAGACAGGGTAATGGTGATTAATTTTATAAAATATAATGAATGGGAATGATTGTAGGAAACACAATGTGAATGAAGGATAGTGTAAAACACAAGGTTTATGAACTTTGTAAGCAAACCAATATAAAATAAAAACTTTTTTTCTAGAAATTTTATAGTTTTAAGTTTATGATCCATTAAGTTTAGTTTATGATCCATTTTAAGTTAATTTTTTGTCTATGGAATGAGGTGCAGATAAAAATTCACATGTTTTTGCATATGGTTATCAAATTGTTTCAACACTAGCTACTAAGTGCTATCTGTTCTACGCTTAATTGCTTTTGCATTTCTTTGAAACATCTTCTGTATACATCTGAGTCCATCTTTGAACTTTCTGTTTGGCTCCAAAAGGAGCTTTGGTAGCACAGTCCAGAAGCTGTGCTGCTAACCCCAAAGCCTCGGGTTCTCTGGGAGTTTGACTCTACCACCGGCCCTGAGAGAAAAAGATGGACAACATCTTCTCATGCAATTCACAACCTTGAAAACACAGTGGAGGATCAGTTGTGAATCAGTTCAGACTCAACAACCGTGAGAGAAAGAGAGATATTGAATGACACATGGTGGTATTGGCATTAAGACAGATCAATAAAATAAAATAAAATCACTCACCATTGAAGACAAAAACCAAACAAGTAGAAAACAAAAACCCACGAGCCAGGATCCTTGAATTAAAAATTATCATCCCACTGTATCGATAATTTTCTGTAAAGCTTTGTGAAATTGTTCTTTTAAAAAAATAAAAAATGAAAAAGAAGCATTTCACGTTCTATCTTGTAACCTAGGTTATCGTACCTTCTTGGCCCGCTTGTTCGTGTCTTTCTTCAATTCTTGTTTTCAGTCTTTGCAAGCCTGCCCCTGCCAATGTCCAGGTGCCTCTAGTTAACAATCAGCTCCACACTGAAAGGGAGGAGCTACTTCTCTGTTCCCAGGATCTGGGCCCCACATCCCAGTGACCGACTAATGGTGCTGCCTGCTGGGCCCCATAGAAGACCCTGACCACTTCGTTCAGTGCCAAGTGAGTGGTATAGCCAACAAGATGGCTGGTGGATTAAAGAAATATCTGCCTTTGATTGGGTCATGTCTTATCTGTCTTAAAATGGTGAGTTTACTATCCCCAAGTCACTTGCAATTTAGGAAAAAAATACATCTTTTAACAATCTCTTTTTTTGAAGAGCGGGAAGGGGGAGGTAGAAATCTAAATACTTACGAACAATGCTAAGATTGTGTATGTTTGTGTTTTTGAAATTTAATGCAGTGGCTAGAAAAAGAAAATAAGATTATTGTTATGTTTTACGAACAAAGATTTCTGAGAAATCCATCAGCAGTCCCTGACTTCGTTCAATAGGCAGATTCAGAGAGAAAAATGAAATAGTAATGTGAGCTGCTTCCAGTCTCTGAATTCTGTTTAGGATTGCCTTTTGATAGACCTGAGTGTTGAGACATGATTTGCACAGATAAATACTCTGTAAGGATTGAGAGACTGTTAATACTATGCATAAGAATGCAGTGATTAATTTATTACTGCTCTGATTATTATTTCTATTTTAAAAAACAATGTTGTTCTTTGTGATTCTAATTTTTTCGACTTTATCTTTCAGGTTGCTTCAGCAAAAACAGGTAAACTTTTATGAAATTTCCATTTCTCCACAATCTTTGATTTTAACGTCAATTTTTTAAAATTAATTTTAATGAAAGTTTACAGAGAATTTGGATTTCCATTCATTCATTTTTGCACTTTTCTACCTCCCCACCTCTCCCTCCAGTTCACTCTTCTCTTTGAAAAGTAAAAGAAACACTATTTCATTGTTGTACAATCCATCCCCCAAATTCCACTCCACTACGCAACCTTCATTCTGGACACTCTCATCATGACAATAATACCTAATCATATATCCTTTTTAAACAGTTCTCTCATCTGTTTCAATGAAGTATACATTATTTATCCCTTCTTTCTCAGTCTCCCCTCAATGCTGATGTCAGTCCCGTTTAACAACAGTGGCACTGTGCAGTATTTGTCCTTTTGTGACTGAGATATTTCACTCAGCCTAATGTCCTCCAGGGTCACCCATTTTGTATAATATTGCATGAGTTCCTTGGTTTTCAATGCAGCATAGTATTCCATTGTGTGAATATACCAGAGCTTCTCTAACCATTCATTTATTGATGAGCACTTGGGTTGTTTCTAACTCTTTACTATTGTGAACAAAGCCGCAATAAACATGGGTGTGCATGTATCTGCTTGGATGGTGATTATGGTATCTTTAGGGTATATTCCCAGTAGTGGAATTGCTGGATCAAATGGTATTTCTATGTGCAACTTTTTGAGAAAGCGCCATACTGCCTTCCATAGTGGTTGCACTATTTTACACTCCCACTAACAGTGAATAAGGATTCTAGTTTCTCCGCACCTCGCCAGAATTTGATGTTTGCTGTTCTGTTAAATTTTGCTGGTTTTATGATATCTCATAGTTGTTTTGATTTGCCTCTCTCTTAGAGCTAGGGTTTTTGAACATTTTTTCATGTGTTTGTTGGCCATCTGAATTTCTTCTTTGGTGAAGTTGTCTGTTCATATCCTGTGCCCATTTTTCAATTGGGTTGTTTACCTTTATCTTTTTGTGGCGCTTGGGTATTTTATAAATTCTAGATATAAGCCCCTTATCTGGCATGTCATTACCAAATCCCCACCCCCCCCACCCCCCGAGTGTGTGGCTTCCCTTTTTACTCTGTTGGAAAAGTTTTTGGATGTGCATAGGGATTTGATTCTTAGACGGTCACATTCATCTATTTTATCTTCTCCTGGTTGTAGATTTTTCAGAATACTTGGAAGACTTTTTATGTTGTGGATTAAGACCACTAAAGTTCTTCCAAGCTTTTCTTGAATGAAGTTTATAGTCCTTGGTTTTAGTCCTAGGTCCATGATCCACCTTGAGTTGTTTTTTGTATATGGAATGAGGTGTGGATCTTGTTTGAGTTTTCTACAGATAGTTTTCTAATTTTGCCAGTACTATTTGTTAAAAAGGCTGTCATTTCACCACTTAACTGATTTTATCTCTTTGTAAAAAATCAGTTGGCCGTAGGTTTACAGGCTGATTTCTGGATTCTCAATTCTATTTCATTGATCTATGTATCTGTCGTTGTACTGGTACCACACTGTCTGGACCACTACGACAGTGTAGTATTATTTGAAATCAGGGAGTGAGATGCCTTCTACCTTGTTTTTCCTTTTAAGGAGTGCTTTGCTTATTCGGGACCTCTTTCCATTCCAAATGAAACTGGAGATTGCCTTATCCATCTCGTTGAAGAATGGGATTGGTATTTGTATTGGGATTGCATTAAATGTGCAAATTACCTTTGGTAGTATTGTCATTTTCACAATATTGAGTCTTCCTATCCATGAGCAAGAATATTCTTCCACTTCTGCAGATCTATTTTTGTTTCTTGTAGTAATGTTTTGTAATTTTCTTTGAATAGATCTTTTGTACTTTTGGTTAGGTTTACTCCCAAGTATTTAATCTTATGATTAGCTATTGTGAAGGGTATTGCTTTTCTTAGCTCCAGTTTTATGTTCTCTGTCACTGTGGAGAAATCCAATTGATTTTTGTATGTTAATCTAGTATCCTGCCACTTTGCTGAATTGGTCAACTAGGTCCAGTGGGGTTTTTTTTTTTGCTGAGTCTTTAGGGTTTTTTAAGTATACTACCGTATCATTGGCATATAGAGCTAATTTTACTTCCTCTTTGCCAATATGAACACCACTTATTTCCTTCTCTTGCCTTATTGCTATCATTAAGTCTTCCAGTACATTATTGAATGTTGTTGTTGTTATGTGCTGTCGAGT
>NW_006399770.1:27602990-27624920 GCF_000299155.1 Elephantulus edwardii
TATTAATTTTCATAAACATTTACAGAGATTTTGGGCTTCCACTCATTCATTGTTGCACTATTCTCTCTACCCTCCTCCCAGTTTGTGCTTGTCCAAATGCCACAGAGAGAAGGGTTTAAGACTGTTATACATAGGGTTGCTATGAGTTGCAAGCAACTCAACAGCACATAACAACAGCAGCAACATATCACCAGTAAAGTCTCAAAATGATTCAGCATAAATTAGAACAGCTTTGAGTTATTATTTTGTCTACAAAACAGAAAACAAAGTGAAAATAAGAGAATTCTTGAATTAATTTAATATAGATATATAACTAAGCTGTTTTTCTTGTTGTTGTTATATGCCATCAAGTTGCTTGCGACTCATAGTGACCCTAAGTACAACAGCCCTAAACCCTGTTCTATCCCTTGTCAATCTTATTGCCTCCGACACACCTTATCCCCATTACCTCAGTGACTGAATTGATTCATCTCATAGAGGATCTTCTTCTGCGCTGTCCCTTCATCCTCACAAGCATGATGTAACTCTCCAAGGACTGGTCCCACCTTGTAACATGTCCAAAGTATGTCAGATGAAGCTTCAGAATCCTTGCCTCCAAGGAGCACCATAATATTCATGCATATATAATAGAGGGGGTTTTTTAATGATCACTTCTTGCTCCCCCCCCCTAATCTCTTAGCTTTTTCATTCTCTTCATTGTTTTTGTTTTTTTACAAGTTTCATTATTTTTATTTCTCTGGAAAAGTGTTTTCTTTTTTTAACCGTTTAGGACCCAATAGGTGGACTTGTGATTAAAAGTTGGCTGAGGCCTGCCTAAAATATTCTTGTTTTAAGCAGTTGGATTCTGGAAGGTAGGTAATTTTTTTCCTTTTTTATTATTAATTTTAATGAAAGTTTACAGACTGGATTTCCGTTCATTCATTGTTGAACTTTTCTACCTGCCCACCCCTCCCCCTCAGTTTGCTCTTCTCTTTGAAAAGTAAAAGAAAAACTCTTTCATTGTTATACAGTCCCTCCACCCAAGTCTGCTCCACTATGCAGCCTTCCTTCTGGACTCCTGTCATGACAATAATACCTAATCATATATCCATTTTAAACCATTTTCTCATCTGTTTCAATGGAGTATACATAATTTATCTCATCTTTCTCAATCTTCCCCCACCATCTATGTCAGTCCTGTTTTACAACAGTGGCATTATGCAGTGTTTGTCCTTTTGTGATATTTCACTCAGCATAATGTTCTCCAGGGTCACCCATTTTGTATAATATTTCCTGAGTTCCTTGTTTTTCAATGCGGCATAGTATTCCATTGTGTGAATATATCAGAGCTTCTCTATCCATTTGTTTGTTGATGGGCAATTAGGTTGTTTCCAAACTTTTGCTATTGTGAACAAAGCTGAGATAAACATGGGTGTGTGTGGTAAAATCTTGTAAGACTATATTGGTTTTCCATTCAACAATTGATAAGAATTTTGTTTTGTGACTGCTGATTGCAATCCCCACAATGTAACAGCACTCTTTCCACTTTCTCCCTGTATTTACCATTTCCTATTGCTCCCCCCTCTTCTATGTTTTATTCCTATCATGTTGATCTTGGTGTTGTTTTAAGGAATGTGGTCCTCCATGGTAGTCATGTTCATCTTATAGACCTGTCTATTGTTTGGCTGAAAATTGCATCATGGGAATAAGGTCAGTTCCAGGCTTGAAGGGTGACTAAGGGCCACAGGGTCAGGCATTACTTCATTCTCTAGTCAGACCTATAAACTTGGTCTTTTCATTATAGTCTCTGAGTTTTGGTCACATTTTTCTCTCATTCCCTCAGAACCTCCTGTTAGGGTCCTTTTCAAAGAAGTCTTAGGTTTCCCTTGAGAATCCTTCAAGCTTGGCCAGAATGCCATAAGGACTCACTTTTGTATCCTATCATTTGTTGCTGTTGAGTCAGAACTAACTCAGAGCTGACCTTCCCGCAGATTTTGGGAGGAGACTGCCCATCTTTCTGCTGAGGAGCCACTGGTGGGTTCAGACCTTTAGAGAGCCCTTACTTTTGTGTTAGTATCACAACTTGCTGTGGACTATGCTAACAGCACTCTCTTTGGGGTCTTGTATATACGAGGTTTTTTTAAAATGCCCATTGGGCAGATGAAATTTAGCTCTCTGATCTCTTAAAGGTCCCAGCACTCAGGACACACGGAGCCCTCAAAACTGGCTCCCTTGTAAGTACCTCCCACAGTGTTTAGGTGCTCATGAGAAAGGACAGGGCAGGTCGAGACACTGATAGTGTCACTCATTGATGTGTCCTAACTTTTCAGTAGATGCTCCTAACCCAGAGATTTCACTTGGAGTGGATGTATTTTGATTCTCCTTGTGCTCTGGCATTGATTGACGTGTTTGGCCACTGGGCCATGTGGGTTATTTCAGATGTCTTTCAATGGGTAGAATGCACAGTAACTCAGAATAAAAGTTTTGGGTTTTCCACAAACTTAATTGTTGACTGCTGATTGCACATCTGTTATTATTGTTGTTGTTGTGTGTCATTGAGTTGGACCTGAAATGGACCTGTGGCTGACCCTCCAGCGGAATGTCAGAGGCAGTAAATCACATGGGAGGATATTGCTCAGAACAGCTGGTGGATCTAAACCACGTGCCTTTGGGATTGCACCACAGCTTTTTTACCATTTGGTCACCAGAGTTTGGGAATTAAAAATTTCTCTATAAAGGACAAATACTGCATAATGCCACTGTTATAAAACAGGACTGACATCAGAGTTGAGGGGGAGACTGAGAAAGATAGGATAAATAATGAATACTGCTTTGAAACAGATGAGGGAGAAAATTGTTTAAAAGGGATATGTGATTAGGTATGATAGGAGTCCAGAACAAAGGCTGCGTAGTGGAGTGGACTTGGGGGGAGGGATTGTAAAACAATGAAAGAATTTTTTCTTTACTTTTCAAAGAGAAGAGTATACTAGGGGTGCAGGGAGAAAAGTGCAACAATGAATGAATGAAAATCCAAAATCTGTAAATTTTTATTAAAATTAATAAGAATTAAAACATTTAAAAAATTCTCTATAATCAGTCCCATACCTGGGCTACACACAGAGCTGAGGAAGAATGAGGAACCACACTGCTGATTCACAAAGCTGAATGCATGTCACTAAAGCTTCCCACCTATCAAAAAGAAAGCACAGCAAAGAGAGACTGATGTTTGTTCATCGGTGGGGCCGGTCAGATCCTTCCTAGACAGCCTGTAAAACTTGCCACCTCTTTCCGCTCACTTTTCCCAGCGCTTTTCTAAACTCTCTACCTTTCCTTTAATCCTTCTAAACTTTCTGTACACACACACACACACACACACACACACACACACACACACACGTTCCCTTCAGAGCTTCTAAGTGTCCTTACATAATTGTTTCACCTACTCTTTACAATAATCCTAAAATGTAATTGTCATTAATATCGCTCATTTCTCAAGGTGGAAAACAAATGGGACCAGAGGAGGTCAAATAATTTGCACACATTCAGACAAAAGTTAATAACAGAGGCAGGGTTCAAACCCAGAATTGTGGAATAAAAATCTGTCCTGGTTTTCTACCATGCAGCCCTGTCTTTCATCCTGCTTATACTGGCTTCATGTATTATTCCTTCCAGGCAGTTGTATTGTGTTCCTTCCAGCTCAATTCAGTGGGAGTTTGTGGAGTTCATAGGCTCCTTGACAGGCTTGCGGGGAGCTGGCCGGTGTCAAGCTTGCCTTTTTAGATGCTTTTGAAACCACTCCATGAACACATTCTCAGGCCCTGAGTGTATGAAAAGGCTATTAAAAATCATTATTATTTTGTTTTAGTTTTAGTTGTATCGCTAGTTGTCTTTTCATTTTTCCAGGAAATCCCATTTCTAACCAGCAGGACTGCTTAATAGAGGAGATAAGAGAGACTGTAGGAACATGGGAAACAAAAGGTGTTGAGAGACAGCCATGTGGCTAGAAGAAAGGAGACAGAACAAAGGAGCAATAATCGAAGAGCAGAGAGGAAGAAGGGATGAGGGGGAAGCTAGTGGGAGCCCCTGCTGGACCTTTACATACTACAGGGGGAAAGCAGACACAAATCCTACCTACAGATTTAGCTTGCAGAGGTAAATAAAGGACTAAGATTAACGGATCTACAATTATTCCCCAGCATAAAGGACCATCTTCATTTTCTTTCAATGGCAAAAGAGACAGGCCTGGGTGATGTTCAAGGAATGTCTAAACAGGGCACAGTGGAGACTTTGTTCATTTTTGTGGCATGATTATTTCTGAGATGATGCCAAAGTCAACTCGCGAGACTGCTAGTACAGAAAGAGAAAGTTGTCTGTGATATGCACATGGGAATTCGGCAGGCGGGGGCCTGGTGGGGGCAGGGAACCTAGAAGTGTGAATCACATATTTGCTCTGTACATAACCTTTTCCCAAGAGCTTTGTTTGTTTTGCCTTTTTGTTTCTGGTTTTACATATGGTGATTGTGGCCCACAAGAGGAGTATGTTCAAGGCTGATGGCTGAATACTGATTTCAAGCCAAACTCCAGTTATTTTAACTTGACCTTTACTTCCACTTGGATCTCCTATGACCACTTTATTTTTGTATCTATGGATTTTGTTTCTAGAGTAGTATCAAAGGGTGGAGGGACAGCATAGGAGAGAAAGACTCTAGATGAGATGGATTGACAAAGTAACTGAGGCAATGGGGGTTGGTGTGTCGGAATTAGTGAGACTGGCTCAGGACAGGGCAGGTTTCAGAGTTGCTGTACATAGGGTCGCTATGAGTCACAGGTGACTCGATAGCACATAACAACAACAACATATGCAAATGCTGTGTTTTGTCTCCTACCCCATGTTGTTGTTGTCGTTATGTGCCATTGAGTTGCCTGCAACTCATAACAACCCAATGTACAACATCCCTAAACCCCACTCTATCCTGTGCTAATCTCACTGTCTCCAACACACCTCCCCCTATTACCCCAGTCACTGAAACAATCCATCTCATCCAGGGTCTTCCTCTCCTGTGCTGTCCCTCCACCCTCCCAAGCATGACATCCCTCTCCAAGGACTGGTCCCACCTTGTAACATGTCCAAAGTATGTCAGACAAAGCTTCAGAATCCTTGCCTCCAAGGAGCAGCCTGGTTTAACCCTCTCTAAGATGAAGCTGTTCGTTCTCTTAGCAGTCCATAGTATATTCAATACTCTTCACTAATACCACAGTTCAAAGCCATCAATTCTTCTTTCATTCCTCGTCATTGTCCAGCTCTCTGACACATGGCATGTGACTGCAAAGACCACGGCCTGTATCAGGCACACTTTTGTCTCTAAACTGACATCGTTGCTCTTCAGTACTTTGGAGAGATCTCTTACAGCAGCCTTTCCCATCAAAATACATCTTTTAATTTCTTGGCTACTGGTGGCGAGTGTTGATTGTGGAGTCAAGCAAACTAAAGCTACGAACATCCTCAGTCTTTTCACTATCTATCATGATGTTGCCAATTGGCCTCGTGGTGAGAATCTTTGTTTTGTTGATATTGAGCTTCAATCCATTTTGAAGGCTGAAGTTCTCGACCTTCTGCAGCAAGCGCTTCAGGTCCTCCTCAGTTGCAGCAAGCAAGGTTGTGTCATTTGCATAATGCAGATTGTTGATGAATCTTTCACCAATCCTGATGCCACATTTCTCCTCACAGAGCCCAGCCTCTCAGATTGTTAGTTCTGCATATAGATTTAAAGGTATGAAAATGGGACACATACCTGGTATACACCCTTCCTAATTTTGAACTATGCACAGTTCAAAATTTTGAACTTGCTCAGTTCTGATGACTGCCTCCTAGTCCAAGTATAGGTTTCGCATTAGCATGACCAAGTGTTCTGGGATTCCCATTCTTCTCAAAGTCAGCCACAGTTTGTTGTGATCCACACAGTCAAACACCTTTGCATAGTCAATGAAACACAGATACACATTCCTCTGGCACTCCCTGCTTTCAGCCAAGATCCATCTAACATTGGCTACAATATCCCTCATACCACGACCCCTTCTAAAGCCAGGCTGCACATCTGGCAGTTCTCTGTTGATGTGCTATTCTAGTTGTTTTTGGATAATCTTCAGCAGAATCTTGCTTGGATGTGATATTAATGACATTGTTCGATAATTTCCTACCCATACCCGAAGAATAAGACCGCTCTGTGTAAACTCATGATGTAGCATGCCCATCCCCTTAGAAAATCATGACCAGGCCCAGGAAGAGAGGACAATAGCTGCTTTTTTTATTTTATGCCAAAACAGACATTTGTTTGTTTTGTTGTTTTTAAACACACTTATCCATGTTTATCAACTATCTTTTTATTTGATATTTCACAATTATGACCATGTAACAAATCCAATCTCAGATTCTTTTGCACATTAATAACATATATATATGGTAAGAACAAACATTGAGTTGCAAAGTGAACGTAACACTGGCTGTGATGGTTAAGGTTATGCGCTTGGCAGGATCATGACTCCTAGTGGACTGGGAATTACAGAATGATGACATCTGGCAGTTCAGTAGTGATGCAATCATCCTCCATTTTTTATGGGATTCTCTGTTTCCACATAACACCAGTTTTTACATAATGATATGGCCTTTGGAACCTAACTGTGCTGTTAAGTGAGGAGTGGTTATATACACACATATATGTTTATGCATCTTTGTTTCATTTTAGACTGCAAGATTTGGTAAAAATTCTCAATTTTTCCCTCTTTGACTCTAGATACAGGAGCATATATTTGAATAATAGTCATGTGAATGGGTCCTCCTTGTAGGAGTATAGAAAATATCCTAACACTTACAACATCATATTTCAGGATAGAACCTGAAATTGACTTTTTTACTATGAATACAACTCCATTCTTCTTCTGTTTTTCATTTTCAGTGTGGTATACCATATGATTATCTGATTCAAAATGCCCAAAGCTAGTCCATCTCATCTCACTATTGCCAAGTATATTGATGTCCATGCATTCCATTTCCTTTTTCACAATTTCTAGTTTTCCAACATTCAAGTTTTGTACATTCCATGTTCCAATTATTAAATGATGTTTGCCATTATTTTTCCTCATTTCAACTGACTTCCAAAGAGGTCTTTACCACTACTGCTTCATCTATCCACATTCCTCTACTGTTCATAGAGTTTTCAGAGGTATGTTATTTAAGAAGTCGATAGCCAAGCCTGCTTCCTAGCTTGTCTTAATCTGGGAGCTCTACTAAAACCTGCCCATCATGGGTGACCCTCTTGGCATTTGACAAACTGAATGTTCCTACTTCTAGAGTCAAAGAGAAAGAAATTGAGAATTTTTACCAATCTTGCTGTCTGAAATTGACTGAACATGCAATTAAGATGCATTAATGATAATTGGTGATTAGAATGCAAAAGTTGGAAAATATGGGCTTAGTGATAGAAATCAAGCTGGAAATAGAATGATCAAATTTTGTATTTTCAATGATTTATTCATTATAAATACCTCTCTAAAAAGGCACAGATAACAACTTTACACATAGACTTCACCTAATGGGCTGTATAGGAATCAGATTGACTACATCTCTGGAAGGAATCATTGGAGAAGCTCAGTATCAGCAGTCAAAACTAGTTGAAGGGTGGACTATGGGTCAGACCATCAGTTACACATGTGCAGGTTAAAATTGAGGTTGAAGAAAATTAAAGTAAGTCCATGAGAACCAAGATATAATTTTAAATCTGAATTTCAAGATCATATTAAGAATAGGTTTGAAGGATTGAACACCAATGATCAAAGACCAAATGAGTTATGGAATGATATCAAGGATATCACCCTCGAAGAAAGCAAAAGGTTATTTCAAAGACAAAGGAGAAATAAAATGTGAAATGGATGTCAGGAGAGACTCTGAAAATTATACTAGGGCATTGAGAAGCCAAAACAAAGGGAAAATATGCTTAAGTAAAAGAGCTGAACAGAAGGTTTCAAAGGGGAGCTCAGGAAGATAAAGCAAAGTATTATAATGGAATGTGCAGAGAGCTGGAATTGGAGAATAAAAAGAGATGAACTTGCTCTGTATTTCTTTTTTTAAAATTTATTATTATTTTCAACAAAAATTTACAGAGACTTTAGATTTTCATTCATTCATTGTACTTTTCTCTCCTCCCAACCCTCCCCTCCAGTGCACTACCCTCTTAGAAGAGTAAAAGAAAAATTCTTTCATTGTTTTACAATCCCTCCTTCCAGGTCCACTCCACTATACAGCCTTTGCTCTGGACTCTGGTCATGACAAAAATCCCTAATAATTTTTCCTCTTAAACAGTTTTTTCCCCTCATCTGTTTCAATGCAGTATACATTATTGAATCCATCCTTCTCAGTCTCCTCCCAACCCCAGGTCAGTCCTGCTTTACAACAGTGGCACCATGAAGTATTTGTCCTTTTGTGACTGAGAATTTCACTCAGCATAATGTCCTCCAGGGTCATCCATTTTTAATAATATTATATGAGTTCCTTGTTTTTCAATGCAGCATAGTATCCCATTATGTGAATATACCACAGCTTCTCTATCCATTCATTTGTTGATGGGCACTTAGGTTGTTTCCAACTCCTTGCTATTGTGAACAAAGCCACAATAAACATGAGTATGCATATATCTGCTTGGATGCCAGTTATTGTCTCTTTGGGGTATATTCCCAGTAGTGGAATTGTTGGGTCAATTGGTATCTCTATTTGCAACTTTTTGAGAAAGCGCTATACCGCCTTCCACAGTGGTTGCACCATTTTACACTCCCACCAACAGTGAATAAGGGTTCCAGTTCCTCCACAACTTCACCAGCATTTGTTGCTTGCTGTTCTGTGAAATTTTGCAATTCTGACTGGGGTGAGATGATATTTCATCGTTGTTTTGATTTGCATCTCTCTTAGAGCTAGGGATTTTGAACATTTCTTCATGTGCTTGTTAGCCATCTGAATATCTTCTTTGGTGAAGTGCCTTTTCATATCCTGTGCCCATTTTTCTATTGGATTATTTACCTTTATCTTGTTGTGGTGCTCAAGTATTTTATAAATTCTGGATATAAGTCCCTTATCTGATGTTATTACCATATACTTTTTCCCAATCTGTGGCTTCCCTTTTTACCCTGTTGGAGAAATTTTTTGGATGTGCATAGGGATTTGATTCTTAGAAGATCACATTCACCTATTTTATCTTCTCCTGGTTGTAGGTGCTCTGTATTTCTTAAGCTGAGAGAACTGGAAAAAAAAATTAAACCTCAAGTCGCAATATTGAAAGATATTATAGGCAATATATTGAATGACTCAGAAAGCATCAAAAGAAGATGGAGGGAATACACAGAATCACTGTACCAAAAAGAACTAACACTGAAACATTTCAGGAAGTACCATAGGAACAGGAGCCAATGGTAATGAAAGAGGAAATGGAAGCTGCATTGAAAACATTGGCAAAAAATAAGGCCCCAGAAATTGATGGGATAATTGGCTTGTTTCAATTAACAGATGCTGCCTCTGATGCACTCAGCAGTCTTTGCCAGGAAATTTAGAGGATGGATGGATGGCCAACGGATTGGAAGAGGTCTATATTTGTTCCCAATTTCAAGAAAGGTGATCCAACAAAGTGTTGAAACTATTGAAAAATATCATTAATGTCATATGCAAGCAAAGCTACTGAAGACCAGTAAAAAATGGATAGAATAGTACGTAGATAGGGAATTTCCAGAAGTTCAAGCAGGATTTAAAAGAGGCCATGGCACCAGGGATAGCATTGCTGATGTCAAGTTGAATTCTGATTGAAAGTAAAAGAATACCAGAAGATGGTCTAGTTGTGCTTTATTGATTATGCAAAAGCATTTAACTGGGTGAATCATAACAAATTGTGGCTGACATTGAGAAGAACTGAAATCTCCGAGCGCTAAACTGTGCTCATGCAAAACCTAGACCTAGACGAGGAGGCTGTTGTGTAAACAGAGGAAGGGAACACTGCATGCTTTAAAATTAAGAAGGGAGTGTGTCAGGGTTGTATTCTCTCTCCATACCTATTCAATCTGTCCGATGAGCAAATTATTTGAGAAGCTCTATTCCTCTATGAAGAGGAATGTGACATCAGGATTGGAGAGAGATTCATCAATAACCTGCATAATGCAGACAGACACAACCTTGCTTGCTGAAAGTGAGGAGGACTTGAAGCTCTTGTTGCAGAAGATCAAAGAATACAGCCTTCAACCTGTATTGCATCTCAATTTCATGAAAACAAAGATTCTTACCACTGGACAAATAGGCAATATCATGTTGGATGAAGAAAAGATTGAAAGTGTCGACAACTTCATCTTACTTGAATCCACAATTAACACACTTGGTACCAGCAATCAGGAAACCAGGAGATGTATTGCACTGTGAAAATCTGCAATTAGGGACCTCTTTAAATTTTTCAGGAGTAATGATATCATTTTAAGGACTAAGGTGTAACTGATCCAGGCCATGGTTTTTCTGATCACTTGCTATGCATTCGAGAGCTAGACAATGAATAGGGAAAACAGGATGAGAATTGGTGCCTTTGAGTTGTGGTATTGGGGAAGAACACTGAACATCATATGGACTACCAAAAAAACAAATAAATATGCCTTGGAGAGGGTACACCTGGAGTGCTTTTTGGAGACAAGAATGAAGAGGCTTCACCTCACATACTTTGGGCATGTTGCTATAATTGGCTATTCCTTGGAAAGGAGCATAATGCTTGGAAAGGTGGAAGATTGGTGAAGGAGAGGAAGACCCTCGAACAGGTGGATTGACTCTGTGACTGCTGCAATGGACTTTAATGTGTCGGGAAGTGTGAAGGTGGGACAGGATAGGACAAGTTTCATTTCTATTGTTCATAGGGTCTCTATGGATCTCACTTGACTTTACAGCACCTAACAATTACAAGAACAATATATTTATGTGCACACAGGAGCTCTGGTAGTGTAGTCCATAGGTTGTGCTGCTAACCCAAAGGCTGAGGGTTCCGATCCACCAGCAGCTCTGAGGGAGAAAGATGGCCAATCTCTTCCAGTGTGGTTTATAGCCTCAGAAATCCATTGCATGGCCAGCTACAAGTTGGTTCCAACTCAACAGCAATGAAGATATATATATTCATATTTTTCTGTGTGGAGCTTTGGTGGCTTAGCGGTAAAAAGCTATGCTGCAATGTCAAAGGCACAGCTCCAATCCACCAGCTGCTCTGTGGGAGAAGACTGAGCAATCTCCTCCTATGTGATTTACTGCCTCTGAAAATCTGCTGGAGGATCAGCTATGTAGGAAGCTCTCATGGACTAGTGATGTGAAGCTGAGCTGCAACCCTGAAGGCACACGGTTCGAGGCCACCAGCTGTTTTAAGGAAGAAGGATGGGCAGTCTCCTCCCATGTGATTTACTGCCTCTGAAAACCCACTAGAGGATCAGCTATGGGTCAGTTCTGATTCTGTGATACATACCAGCAAAAAACACCACCACCACCATATATTGGAAGCAGGAGTGGCATCCACTTCTGAAATGGCTTGCCTCTGGAAACTCTATGAACATGGAGAAATGACCAAAGTTATACAAATGTTCAGGTCTTTCGCTCATTGGGTTGCTATGAGTTGTCTATGACTCGATGGCACTTAACAACAACACAACACACATATGGATATATTGTGCACACTTATGTTACACCAGAGGGTCAGGTATGGGTCGGTTCTGTCTCTACGGTAGACAACAACAAACAACAAAAACAAATATACATATACGTATATATGTATGTGTGTATATATATATATACATGTATACACATATACATATGTTACACCAGAGGGTCACCTATGGGTCTGTTCTGACTCGACAGTACACAACAGTAACAACAACATATACATACACACACACACACAACACATATACGTGTCATATATATATCTACATATATATATCAGAGAGCTAGACAATGACTAAGGATGATAGAAGAATTATTTATATCTCACAATATTTGCCAATTCAATGCTTTTCACTTGTACAATTTAGTGATCGCAGTTAGCCTTGTGGTATGACTATCATAGTATCTATTCCAGCATTTCCATCACCGTGAACAGAATCTTATTAGTTCCTAAACAATGCTTTGTCTTTCTTTTGTCCCACCACTAGTCACAACGAGTAACCTTTGTTCAGTATGTTTTCCTGTTGTCTGAGTTGTGTAACGCTGCTATAACAGAAATATCCCAAATGGATGGGTTTAATAAACAGAAATTTGTTTTCTCTGTTTAGGAAGCTGAAAGCCTGAAATCAGGATGCCGTCTTTAGGGGAAGATGTTCTCTCTCTTTTGGCTCTGAAGGAATATTCTTGCTTATTCCTTGGTTCCTTTCTCTACCCTCATAATTATGGGGTTTATTAGGAAGATTAACAGGTTACCGTTCAGGTTGGAAACAAGATGCAATTTTCCAGCCTGGATAACTGCTCAAGTATGTTGGCAGGCCCTTGACCTTCAGCCTTAGGACTTTGGATCAGCATTTCAAAGCTTTCTTAGTCTTGCCAATTACAGAGTCCTCCCACACTGACCCTCCAAGTCCTCCAGCAAACTTGGTTGAAGTTTGCCCTCTGGCTCTGGCTCTGTGGGGTGGGTAATCCTAGGTCAGCGCCCCCTCCCGCCTCAGTCTTGGTCTCTCCACTTGGTTCTCCACTGCTGCTGCTCCGTCTCTGACAGGAGTCTCTATGGCCTCAAAGGATGGGCAGCTGCATTTTCTGTTTCTTTTTCTTTCTGGTTGGTAGTGAGATTCTCCTTCTTGGTTCCTCAGTGACTGTCATATGACTAAGCATCTTTCTCCCCATCTCTGCTTCTTTGCTCTGTCTAGTCTCCTCTTTTTTCTGTCTCAAATGTAATGGCTTAAAACACATCCAAATATAGCCTCTTAACAAAGAAAACCCATTTCTAAAAGGGATTATAACTAAGGTACAGGGGTAAGATTTAGAAATCTGGAGAACAACCACTTGGCCAACTGACTGGAAGAGATCTATATTTGTTCCCATTCCAAAGAAAGGTGACCCAACTGAGTGTGGAAACTACAGAACAGTGTCATTGATTTCACATGCAAGCAAGATTCTGCTGAAGATCATCCAAAAACGATTAGAACAGCACATCAGCAGAGAACTGCCGGAAGTCCAGGCTGGGTTTAGAAGGGGTCGTGGTACTAGGGATATCGTTGCTGATGTTAGATGGATCTTGGCTGAAAGCAGGGAATACCAGAAGAATGTCTATCTGTGTTTCATTGATTATGCAAAGGTATTTGACTGTGTGGATCATAACAAACTGTGGCTGACTCTGAGAAGAATGGGAATCCCAGAACATTTAATTGTACTAGTACGAAACCTATACTTGGACCAAGAGGCAGTAGTCAGAACAGAGCAGGGTAACACTGCATGGTTCAAAATAGGGAAGGGTGTATGCCAGGGATGCATCCTGTCTCCATACCTTTTCAACATGTATGCAGAGCAGATTATCCGAGAGGCTGGGCTCTATGAGGAGAATTGTGGCATCGGGATTGGTGGAAGATCTATTAACAATCTGCATTATGCAGATGACACAACCTTGCTTGCTGAAACTGAGGAGGACCTCATGCACTTGCTGTGAAGGGTCAAGGACTGCAGCCTTCAGTATGGACTAAGGCTCAACGTCAAGAAGACAAAGATTCTCGCCACTGGACCAATTGGAAGCGTCAGGATGGATGACGAAGAGATTGAGAGTGTTCACAGCTTCAGTTTGCTCGGCTCCACAGTCAACACTCTTGGTACCAGCAGTCAGGAAATTAAAAAGTGTATCGCGATGGGAAAGTCTGCCGTTAGGGACCTCTCAAAGGTACTCAGGAGCAACAGTGTCTCTCTGGAGACTAAGGTGCGTCTGATACAGGTCATGGTATTTGCAATCGCTTGTTATGCATCAGAGAATTGGACAATGACTAGGGAGGACAGAAGGAGAGTGGATGCTTTTGAGCTGTGGTGCTGGAGAAGGGTACTGAATGTACCATGGACTGCCAGGAAAACAAACAGATCCATCTTGGAGAGGATTAAACCAGGCTGCTCCTTGGAGGCAAGGATTCTGGGGCTTCGTCTGACATACTTTGGACATGTTGCCAGGAGGGACGGGTCCTTGGAGAGGGACATCATGCTTGGGAGGGTGGAGGGACAGCGCAGGAGGGGAAGACCCTCTATGAGATGGATTGATTCGGTGACTGGGGTAATCGGGATGGGTGTGTCAGAGGCGGTGCAGTTGGCGGAGGATAGAGCAGGGTTTAGAGCTGTTGTGCATAGGGTCGCTATGAGTCGGAAACGACTCGATGGCACATAACAACAGCAACAACATTGGGGCGGGGCAGCATGCAATTCAATCCATAACCCATGTTCTAGATACTTTGTGTGAGATTTTCCAATATTTGTCCTTTTATGATTGACCTCCTTTACTCTGCATGTTTTCAAGGTTCATGCACGTTGAAGCATGGAAAGGATTTTATTTTTCTTTATGAGATAAGTGTTTTGATAAAGAAGGAAAAGTTAATTTTTATTTGATGTAGAAGAATGTTAAAATTATTCCACTTTGAAAACATGGAAGTACTTTGGAGTCACTGCAACAATGCCCCTGCATCCTTGGTTACATGCCAATTGGGAAACATACAAAATGTGACCAGTGGTGTCCATAGCTGTGGGGTGAGTAAGAGGATGGAGACGGAGAATCACTGGAGGCAGGTGGCCCAGTCATTAGTTGGGAGAACAGAGGTGTAAAGTAGACCAGGTAACTCAGAACACCAAGCTTGAGAAGAAAGCTCTAGAATGAAGTTCCTCCAATATTCTCTCCTTCCTCTCAGAGTCCGTTCTCACAAACACAACCACTCATTGCTATCAGTTAGGAACTGACTCATAGCTGGCCCTCCAGTGGGTTTTCAGAGGCTGTAAATTGCGCAAGAGGAGATTGCTTGTCTTTCCTCTGTAATGCAGCTGGTGGGTCCTAATCGCGTACCTTTGGGTTGTCACTGCCACTGTCCCAACTAGGCTGCAAGACTTCCTATCTTCCAATCTTATTTAACTTTTAAGAGTACTTGAAAACAGCCAACCAACTCATTGCTGTGTAGTCAGAACAACTTTCTCTGGGGTTTTCAGGGTCTGTAAATTGCCCTGGAGCTGATTGTACATTTTGCTCCCTCAGAATGTCTGATGGCCTTGAACTGACAGAGAGGTGGGGTCTCTGAGTTTGCAGCACAACCACCTGTGGACTAGGGCATCTGAGCTCCCTTAAACAAGTACACAGCATGCAAACTACCCTTAAACAACTGTGACACCTTTTTTTTTTTTAAAAAAAAGAGGCAGTTTGTGGTATAGCACTGGTCTGTGCGTTGCTGTACAGAGGTAACTCGTGGCTGCTGTGATGCTGAAGCCTGTGACAGTAATGTGCCAATCGTGGTAATGGCACCCATGGTGGGTAGTGTTGGCTGGAGCTTCCCGACTAAATCAAGCCTGGAAGCAGGAGCGGCATCCACTTCCAAAATGGCTTGACTCCAGAAACTCTATGTACGAACAGTGCTCAGGCTGTTCGTTCATAGGGTCGCTATGAGTCGTCTACGACTCAACGGCATTAAACAACAACAACAACAGCTTATTTACAAAATTGGAATATGTTGGGTTTTTTAGACCAGATTTCAAATTTCCCTCACCCCTGCACCCATAAAAATTATACAACCCCGGGATTAATCCTGCCTCTTCCTGCAAATCCTCCCTTATCCCTCTGCTTCCACAGCCCCCCTCCCTTGTATCATCATGCTCATTCTACAGTAATGGTCTTATACAGTATTTGTCCTTGTGGAACTGAATTAGTTCACTCAGCATAATGCTCTCCGGTCCCTCCCAAGTTAGGTAATTTATAAAATCATTGCTCCTGCGTGCTGTGTAGTATTCCATCATATGAATGTACTACGATCTCTCAATCCATTCGATTGTGGTTGGACACCTAGGCTGTTTCCATGCTCTTGCAATGGTGAATAATGCTGCTATGACCATTGGTGTACAAGTCTCCATTTGTTCCTCAGTTCTCATTTTCTCAGGGTACAAGAGGGATATAAATCAAAACCACATGAGATAACATCTCACTCCAGTAACAGTGGCAAAGTTTAACAGGATAGCAAGTAATAAATGTTGGAAAGGATGTGGCAAGATAGAAACTCTTATACTTTGTTGGAGGGATTGTAAAATGGTACAACCACTCTAGAAGGCAGTTTGGCGCTTCCTCATAAAGCTGAACATAGAAATTCCATACGACTCAGCTATTCCACTGCTTGGAATAGACCTGCAAACCTCTTTGAAACAGCTTCGGTGAATGGAAAGTTAAGGACTTTTAAAGCTATTTGGAAATAGTTTTCATCCCCGCCGCCCCCTCCCGGCCCCTCCCCCTGCCTGCCCCTCCACCCCAGTTTTCCCATTATTTAGGAAACAATGGCAATGCCTATATCAGAGGATGATGGAAGAATGATTTTATTTAAAATGTAAAATAATAAGAGAAGTCATCTTTGTATGCATCCTGACAACAACCTCTAAATTTCTTTCAGCTCCTGAAATACCCACTATTGACCAGGCCTATTCAAAAATCAGCAACAGCATCACTGTGGAGTGGGAGACAGTGCCAGGGGCCACCAGTTACCTCCTCACAGCCGAAGATGGGGACACAGTCATTGAGACCATGGTGGCCAGCTCCCCAGGCACAGTGACAGGCTTGAAGGCTGCGACCTTGTATCAAATCACCATCAGATCCGTAGGTGCAGCTGGGAGAAGTCAAGCGTCCTCTCCAAAGCAGGCGAAGACAGGTAGCTGTGTGCTCATCCTCTGCCTACTATTTGCATGCAACAGGGATCAGTTAGACTGAGGCTGCAAATCTGAAATGTGATTTGGCACCATCTGAGTGCCTATGACTCAGGTCCCAGAAGCAAAAGCCACCAAATAATATTTTTTAGCAGCTCAAATATCTGTGGAGGAGGTGGTATTTAAATACCAGATGCTTTGTTTTGAAAAAGAAAAGCCAATGTTGAGTGTCTTTAGGAGGATCCTGCTTTTAAATCCCTGATAGAGTCACATTTGTTTCTAACCTCAGCCATAAAGAGCCGACCAAATGCAGTACAAAAAGAAATTTTGCAAGATGCCAACTGCCTGGCATATGTAGTAACATATAAACTTCAGATAACATTTTAAGTTTCTCATCGTGATTGTTTAGATTAATTTGCTAAAGTTGTACCAGGCATATTTCTAAAAAGTTATATCCATATTAAAATAGGATTTACATAATTTCTCTGTTATTTTGTATTGTGAATACAAGCACACTTTACCCTAATTTCTGACTTATCCTCAGTTGAAAGCAATATCTAGAATTTAGAGTTTCCTTTTCCTCATTCCTTTATTCAGTCATTTATGATAAAAACACATAGATATGCTTTGGAGAGGGTGCAGCCAGAGTGCTCTTTAGAGGCAAGAATGATGAGGCTTTGCCTCACATACTTTGGGCATGTTGCTTAGAGGGGCTATTTTTTGGAGAAGGACATGATGCTGGGGAGGGTGGAGAATCAGCAAAGGAGAGGAAGAGACTCAACCAAGTGGATTGACATGTGACTGCTACAATGTGGTCTTGTGTGTCAGGAAGTGTGAGGATGGCACAGGATAGTACAGGGTTCAGATCTTTTGTTCATTGGTTGCTGTGACTCATGCTTGACCCAATGGCACCTAACAACAACAATTAGCAAATAAGAAGCCCTGATGGAATTGCATCTAAAGCATTTGGCTGTTAACCAAAAGGTCAGCTAACCCACCAGCCACTCCTTGGAGGAAAGATGAGGCAGTCTTCTTCCATAAAGGTTGACAGCCTTGTAAACCCTACGGGGTAGTTCTACTGTGTCCTAGAGAGTCACTGAGGTAGAATCGGCTCAGTGGCAGTGCATTAAATAGTGTTTGATTGAACTCTGCCATGGATCTTTTGTAAAGCCAATGCTTCTTTTATAATACAGGTGATCAGCCTCAATCTATTTCTTTCTAAATTTGAATTTTCCTTCATGCAAATGCTCATGGTTTTTGCCTTTTTAGTATTGGCTGCACCAATCCTAGAAGTAAGTTCTCCAAGTCCAGACTCTATCCTTGTGCGATGGGAAACTGTCTACATGGCAATTGGATTCTCAGTGTCCATCATGCAAGCCAATGGCTTGGGCAGAATATGGAAGGAGAACACCACCAACACTTCTTTGACATTCAGCAGTTTAAATGCCGGAACGCTGTACACCATAAAGGCCTATGCCTGGAATGCCAACGGGATCCCCGGGGACGATTCCATCTGCAATCAGAGAACAAGTAAGGACTTGCTGCTCGGCCCCAGACCTTCCCACCTTTGATTAATGAGGGGGCCCGTGCATGGTCGCCCTGAAGAGCAGTGTAAGCAATAACTTCAGCGCAGCTGGCAGCTGCGCTCTAAATTTATTATGGAGTTATTTATAGCGCCTTGACTATTTTCCCTCAGTGATTTAAAGGCTTCCTGAACGCGGAAAGAAAAGAAATGCTGCTCAGACAACACAGCGCACCACCCTTGCCTCCGTCTCTGATCTCTAACTCAGTTTCAAATTCGTAGGTGCTATCCCACAATGCGAAAGGATTCTAATTAGGATTATCAGGCCAACCCTTGTCCCTTCCTGGGTTCAGGCCTGTGGGGTAAACAGAATTGCACCAAGTGGGGATTCACATATTTGGCAGATGTTTTGCTTTGCGCAGATAGTCTTCTAGAGATACAGTTGCAAACAGAGCAAAGTTCTTGCCATAAGGTGTTTTATACTGTCTGGGGATCAGTGTATCAGGTTTATCTCCCAAAGGGCTCAACTTAGGTCTGAGGCTGACATAGACCTCCCAACACTTCCCCTTCAGGCTTAGGCTGACAGCGTTCTTTCACCATCAACTTGCAAGGATATTCTGACCAGAGATCCTACTGCATGGTGGCTGGAGACCAAACTAGGCTAACAACATGGAACACTGTAAGGATGAAGAGTAGGAAAGGAAGAAGAGAGAGACAGATTTTCTTCCCTTGAGGAAGAACGAACCACTGGCAAGGCGGCCTACAGATGCCAGACTCCCTTCCACTAGACTAGGTGTTTCATTCCTGGGGGAGGTCCAAGGCCATTATAGACAAAACCCAGAAATGTTCCTTTAAAAAATCCCTAGGTTTGAAGGAATTTTGAAGCGGAGCCTGCTTTCTGTGAGCTAAGGCAGAAACATAGGAAGAAAAGAAGAGTTTACTTCTTTGGGGAGAAATCATAACAAAATGACCCTCAGGCTTGTTTCAAGTTGGGCCTAGTGAGACAGACTCCCAAAGAATTTTCTTAAGAAAATTGCTTTCTACAAACATTCAGTCCTCACTATGTGCTGAGTGTTGTTTAGCTGGTAGTAATACAAAGTCAAGTAATGTGTTATCTTGACCCTTTAAGAACTGCCTGTGTCCTAGAGGACACCGATGTGTCAATCAATCAATCAATGGCTCTTTGGTATAGGAAGGGCTTTGACTGATGGATGCATGGATCTAGTGTGGTCCAAGTGGAAACACAGACATCACGCTAGGAGACCCATTTCCCAAATAGCCCTGCTTGTTTAAAGTCTTCCCCTTTTTCTGTCTTTTTAAAAGTTCTAGAGAGTTTGCATTTAGTCTTCTATGACTTCATTTTCTTTGGTGCTCTCCTCCTCTCTGTGGGAAAACAGATTTCCCTAGAAAGCTGTAGGGTCCAGAGCTACCCAAGACCAGACTAGACTCTGAGGGCACACTGACCAAGGTGGAAAGGGAAAGGGCCTATCATAACGGTCCACTGGAGAAAGGCTTGGGCTTCTCAGTGCTCACACGGTGTTTTCTGTTTGCTCCCATACACGTTCCAGTTTTCTAAAGCCGGCCAGAGGAGGTCACCTTCACGCCTCACAGAACAAGGGAACAAGTCCCCAAGCTTTGCGAGGGGGTAATACTGGAGAAAAGGGAGCCATATGTCCTAAGAGTGTGGGGGAATTGCTTTTTTGGAGAGTCCATAAAGACAGGCTTAATGCATGAACCTTTCTCTCAACATTTTCCCTCTTTCTTTTTTATTATAACTTAGAATGGAAATTCTGCTCCTCTGGAAACAATTATGATCTGAAAGCTATTGCAGCTGTCAAAGTAATGAAGGGACATTTTTTGAAGTCAATCCAAAAAGAGAGAATATTTGAACTATCACTAATAACACACCCACATAGTCTACTTAGCCTTTCATAGTTTATTTTATTCTTCCAAATACTTGTCAAATAATCCACCCATTATAAACCCATTAATTTAGCACCTATTGTGGTGCTACCAAGCCAAAGGTGGGTGACTGTAATCCGCAGCCCTCAGGCCTGTTTTTAATTGTTTTTGGTCAAACATTCTTCTAGGTCACAGAGCCCTGATCTGTCCTCTTGCTGTACAGAGGTAACTTATGGTTGCTGTGAAGCTAAACACTGGGACACAGATGTGTCAAATGCAAGAATGGTTACCCATAGTGGACAGTGTTTGGTGGAACTCCCTGATTAAAACAAGCTTGGAAGCAGGAGTGGCATCCACTTCCAAAATAGCTTGTCTCCTGAAACCCTATGAACCTGGAGAAGGGATGAAAGTTATATAAGTGTCCAGGTCTTCTGTTCATAGGGTCACTATGAGTCGCCTATGACGCGGCAGCACTTAACAACAACAGCAACAACAACAACATGTGCTGGTTCTGGATTTATGAATGGTGCAAACAGTTTGGGCTCCACCCCAAACCTAAAGCTTGGAGTTCAAACCCAAACAGTTAACACTGCAGAGGAAAGTTCTAGCAACCTGCTTTCATCAAAAGTGCAGAGGCCAAGAAAATGCTAGGGAGTAGTTCTACTTTGTAACATGTGGAGTTGCTATGAGCTGGAACAGACCTCATGGTTTTCCAAATTGTTGAGTTTTTTTGTTTTTCTTTTGTTTTTTATGTGCTAGATGCAGTTCTTACTGGACCAGTTTTGCAAATGAAAAAAAAAATTGAACAGTAAGATTATTATTTCATGTTATTCATGACCAAGACCACACATCTAGTTATAAGTTTATATAATTACTGGTAGAGGTGTTACTAGGTACCCAGTTTTATGCTCTGCACACTTACTTTTGCTCTAGTATTGGGGTTGCTATCCTCCCTTTCAGGCACTGAGGCTTCTATTTGAGTCTTGAGGTTACTGCAGGCTTAACAATTGTTTTTCACCAATCTAGGTCCTCGAGCTCCTGCCAATGTTCAAGTTTCTTTTGACAGTGGGACTCTGAAAGCCTCTATCTCATGGACACCCACAGAAGGAGCTTTCAACTATACTGTGATGGCTTTGGGTGGCTCCTCAGAGCTGAGCTGTAGCACATCTTTCAGTTCCTGCATCATCTCTTCCCTCCAGTGTGGAACAGAGTACTTGATATCTGTCTTAGCGAGTAACGATGCTGGATCTAGCAAATCAACTTCAGCAGGGACCCTGAAAACTGGTATGTAAACAAGAGTGGCTTTGGCAAGTCAAAGCAACCGCCAATGGAAAACAATACCTGGGTGATGTTCCAGTATGTTCCAGAAGGGAAAGGTGAAAGGCTAGTCTCGAAGAAAGCCTTGAGGTGGACATTTGGTTGAGCTTGAAGAATATTATTAGTAAAACTAGATACTGTGCATTAGCAAAAGTATTTTTTAAATGAGTCATATTGGCTTGTAATCCAGATTGTTATTAATTAGTTTTTATTTCCTTTTTAAAGTTATATAATCACAAGATCCACTTTGAGTTCATACAGCTTTAACTGGACAGGACAGAGAATTGTCTCTTCAAAATTCATGTCATCTAGACTCTTA
>NW_006399770.1:27625020-27644468 GCF_000299155.1 Elephantulus edwardii
TCCTAAGTATGTGTTTGGGCATTTTCCTGTTTTTTATTCTTCTCAGAAAGACCAAAAAAGAAAGGTGAACAAAAAATAGAGGTTGTCTCTTCTGTTTAAAAAATATCTAGCTATTTTAAGGGAGCTCTGGTGGCCTAACGGCAAGAAGCTGCACTGCAATCCCAGAGGTACATGGTTCAAATCCACCAGATTCTTTGCTGGAGACGGAGGGGCAATCTCCTCCTGTACCAGTCAGATCTGATTTGACGGTACAAACACACAAAATAATGAAATAAAAAAGAAATAAAAACATCTAGCTGTTTTAATAATTAGAGACAAAGGTTTATTATGTATCCTGAGCTCTGTTGCTCTTGTTATTGGGAGACCTTGAGTCATTTACAATGTATAGTGACAGAGTAGAACAGTCCCATAGAGTTTTCTAGGCTGTATTCTCTATGGATAGGGAGCTCTGGTGGCTTACTGGTAAGGAATTATGCTGCCAACAAAGAAGTATGAGGTTCGAACCCACCAGCTGCTCCATGGGAGAAAGATGGATAGTCTCCTCTTGAGTGAAAACCTGGTGGAGGGCCAGCCATGAGTTGATGGTACACAACAACAACACAATCTTTACTGAAGGATCTCTGGTTAATCTTGTCTGCTAAGCAAGAGGTCAGTGGTTTAAACTCACTAGCGGCCCCAAAGGGGAAGGGAGGTATCTGGTGATCTGCTCCATAAAAATGAAAACTTCACCACTACTGAGAGAATTCTGACTCCTAGCGGCCTTGTAGGACAGAGTAGAACTTCCCACGGTTTCAAAAGTTGTAGATCTCTACAGGAACAGACTATTTCATCTTTCTCCCAAGGAACGACTGGTGGTTCAAATCACAGACCTTGTGGTTACTAGGTGAATTCTACCAGAACTCCATACAGCTTCAGAAAGCCTATGGGATAGTTCTACTTTGTCTTATTAAAAAGCCAGACCAAACCCATTGCCATCAAGTTAGTTCCACCAATGGCAGTCCTCTGTCTGATTTCCAAAACTGTCAATCTGTGGAGGAGACTGCCCATCCTTCTTCTGCAGAGCAGCTGGTGGACTTACCAGATCTAAAGATTTGGTTAGCAGCCCTACTACATGTAGTGCACTGCATCACCAAAGCTCTTTTCTGTCCTATCAGTCACTATAAGTCAGAACAGACTTGACAGCACACTGCCACAGTCTCTATAAAGTAGATCACCCAAGTCCTACTGTCCACCAGGTGGCTTTGAACAACCAACCTTCAGTTAGCAGCTGAGTGCTTACCTGTGGCTCCTTTGTTGTTGTTGATTGCCGTCAAGACAAGCATGACTCATAGTGACCTATGAACAAAAGGCCTGAGGCCTTTCTAGAACTATTGTAGTTTCTCAAAGTTCATAGAGATTCCAGAAGCATGTGGTTTAGGAAGTGAATGCCACTGCTGCTTCCAAGTGGTGCCTTTGGATGGCTCATTTCCCCCAACACTATGAATATGTTGTATTTCTTTCATCCTCGTGGCTACTTAGTTACCATTACCTTTTTCAGTTAAGGAAATTGAAGCCCAGAGGTGTGAAATAATTTTCTCAAGGGCTTACCAGAGCTAGGATTTAAGTTCAAGTTACTTCGTTTCATTTATCTAAATCAGAAAATTCAGATAATTTCAGTAATATCTACTTTAGAGAGGAACATCATGCTGGGTAGAGTAGAGGGACAGCGCAGGAGGGGAAGACCCTCTATGAGGTGGATTGATTCAGTGACTGGGGTAATCGGGATGGGTGTGTCAGAGGCAATGAGATTGGCACAGGATAGAGCACGGTTTAGGGCTGTTGTATATAGGGTCGCTATGGGTCGCAAACAACTCGACGGCACATAACAACAACAACAACATCCACTTTATCAAAATATCTAAGTTTTTTTAAAGATACATTGTTGTTGTTGTTGTTATGTGCCATCGAGTCATTTGCGACTCATAGCGACCCTATGTACAACAGCCCTAAACCCTGCTCTATCCTGTGCCAATCGCATTGCCTCTGACACACCCAACCCTAGTACCCCAGTCACTGAATCAATCCACATCATAGAGGTTCTTCCCCTCCTGTGCTGTCCCTCTACTCTACCCAGCATGATGTCCCTCTCTAAAGACAGTTCAAATCTGCCAGCTGCTCCTCCAGAAAAAGATGGACAATCTCCTCCCATGTGATTTACAGCCTTTGCAAACCCACTGGAGGGTCAGCTATGGTTCAGAAGGAGTTCTAGTGGCGTAGTGCATGAAGTGTTAATTCTGCTAACTGAAAGGAGGTCAGAAGCAGTTCGAGGGAGATAGATGGGCAGCTTCTTCCTCTGAAGAGTTACAGCCTTGCATTCCATGAATGGTCACTATGAGTCTGAAATAAACCTGAATGCAATGGGTGCATTTAAAAGGCTTCTGAGTAGTGAGGAAAAGAGCTATCACCAAGGAAATCAAGAAAGAAAAAAATAAGAGCTATCCAACTGTCCTATCAGTCACTATAAGTCAGAACAGACTTGACAGCACACTGCAACAGAATTCACCTAGAAACCACAAGGTCTGTGGTTTATGAGAGTAAGCCAACCCCTCAGACCTTATTAAGGATCGGATTCTGTCCCTCCAAAGCATGTGCTCGGGAGCTCTGAAGGCCTAGTGGTAAGGAGTTGTGTTGGCAACTGGTTTGTATCTGCCAGTTGCTCTGTGGGAGAAATATGGGCAATTTCCTCCCCCGCAATTAACTGCCTCTGAAAACCAGCTGGAGGGTCAGCTAT
This sequence comes from Elephantulus edwardii, assembly GCF_000299155.1. NCBI lineage: Eukaryota > Metazoa > Chordata > Mammalia > Macroscelidea > Macroscelididae > Elephantulus > Elephantulus edwardii. Next base: position 27,627,791 of record NW_006399770.1, read on the forward strand.
GGGGCCACTTCTGACTTGATGGCATGCAATAAAAACAAAATAACAAAACATGTGCTTGTATCCTAATCCCTAAACATGGGGAAGGGACCCTGTGTGGGACTAGGAAAGTCTTTGTTAAGTTAATGAGGCCTCATTAGTGTAGTGGTTGTCTTAGATCTAATAATTTATAAGTTATAAAAGGAGGTCATATGCAGAATATGAAAGGAGAGAAGATAGATGACTTGTAGAGATTGCCAAGAAATAGAAGAATGCTGGAATAGACAGAGATGAGGACCCAGAGCCAAGAGAGAAAAAATTAGACTCTTCCCCTAAAGCAGTGTGTTGTTGAGTGGATTCCAACTTACAGTGAGTCTATATGACAGATCAGAATGGCCCCATACCATATAAGTTCTGCTAGCCTCCTAAATGGTGAGAAAGTAAGTTTCTGTTTTAAAAAGCCACCCACTTGTGATATTTCTGTGTTAGACCAGGAAACTAAGACCCATATAATGTCACTGATGTAACAAACTTGATGATTTGGCTTCTTTTCTGACAATCATAATTTAACATGGATGGTGCATTAGAAGGTTATGAGGACATGCTACTCGACAGCAAGAGAGGAGAAAAGAAGCACACTTTATAAAAGTAGAAAATTTACACATTAGTTGTTTAATGCAGAAGAAATTACCCAGTGTCTTTCAAACTTGAATGCACATTAAGAGTATCTGGGAAGTTTTTCTAGAATTGCAATACTTAGGCTCCACCCACGACTTAAATCAGGTTTTCTGGGAATCGAGTCTAGATATGAATAGTTTTAAAAAGAAGTGATTCTAACATGGAGGAGGGGTTAAGTGCCACTGAAATAGGGCTGCAGACTTTGGTTCCAGCAGGACCACTGCAGAGGTTACATAGCAAAATCAGTTGTTAAGGGAACAGCTTGGACTCATAAATAAAACATCGAACTGCATCTGGAAAGCAAAAGCAAAAGCCAAAGATGAGGAAATTGAGGAATTCTACCAGTCTGAAACAGAACGAATATGCAGTCAAGGTGCTTAATAATGATTAGTGACTGGAATGCAAAAGTTGGAAACAAAGTAGAAAAGAGGTAGTTGAAAATTATGGCCTTGGGGTGAGAAATGAGGCTGGAGGTCGAAGAATTGAATTTTGTACATTCAATAATTTACTCATAGCAAATGCTTTTTTAAAGAAACACAGATGGTTACTATACACATAGACCTCACCTGATGGACTACACAGGAATCAGATAGACTACATTTGTGGAAAGAATCACTGGAGAAGTTCAACAACAAGTAGACAAAGCCAGGCCAGATGCTGTCTACATAACAGACCACCAGTTATACATGTACAAGTTCAAACTGAAGTTGAAGAAGACAAAAACAAGTCCACAAGAGCCAAAAATACAACCTTGAGTCTATCCCACCTGAATTTAAAAATTATCTCAAAAACAGGCATTTGAGACATTGGACACTAGGAATCAAAGATCAGAATAATTGTGAGATAACATCAAAGATATCATCCATGAAGAGAGCAAAAGGCCGTTACATAGACAGAGGACAAAGAAAATATCAAAGTGGATGTCAGAAGAGACTTTAATAATTGCATTGAGAAGCTAAAACAAAGGAATAGATGCTGACATAAAAGAGCTGAACAGAACATTTCAAAGGACAGCTTGAAGAGACAAGGCAAAGTATAGTAATGAATGTGCAAAGAGGTGAAGTTAAAAAAGAAACACTGTCTTGGCATTTCTCAAACGGAAAGAACTGGAAAACAAATTCAAGCCCCAAATTATTGAGAAATGCTGTGGACACAGAATCACCATATCAGAAAGAATTGGTCAGCACTGAAAAATTTCAGGAAGCAGCATATGATAAAGAGTCAATAGTGATGAAGGAAGAAGTTCAAGTTGCACTGAAGGCATTGGAAAAAAAAGTCTCCAGGCTGGCATACCAAATAACATGTTTCAAATAACAGATGCAGCCCTGGGTATGCTCACCAGTTTGTGCCAGGAGATTTGGAAGACAGCTACCTGGCCCACTAATTATAAGAGTTCCATATTTGTTCTCATTACCAAGAAATCAACAGAACGTGGCAATTATCTCACAATATCATTAATATCAGGGACCTCTGGTGGCCTAGTGTTCATCAGCTGCATTGTGATCCCAATGACACACGATTCAAACCCACCAGCTGCTCTGCAGGAGAAGGATGGGCATTCATCTCCTATGCAATTTACTGCCTCTGAAAACCTGCCAGAAGGTTAGCTATGGATCAGTTCTGACTTGATGGCACAACAAAACAACAACATTGATATCATATGCAGGCAAAATACTGCTGAAGATCATCCAAAACCAGCTAGAATGGTACATGGGCAGAGAACTACCTGAAGTTCAGGCTGGATTTGCATGAGGGTGTGGTACTATGGATTTCATTGCTGACATCAGATGGATCTTGACTGAAAGTAGAATATGCCAAAAGAATGTCTATTTGTGCTTTATTGACTATGCAAAGCCATTTGACTGTGTGGTTCATAACAAGTTATGGCTAACACTGAGAAGAATGGAAATCTCAGAACACTTAATTATGCTTATACCATATCTATACCTAAACCAAAAAGCAATTGTTCTAACAGAGCAAGGAAACACTGTGTGTTTTGAAATCAGTAAAGATGTGCATCAGGGCTGTCTCCTTTCTCCATACTTACTCAGTCTGTATGTTGAGCAAATCATTAGAGAAGGTAGGACTTTATGAAGGAGAGTGTGTGGCATCAAGATTGGAAGAAGACTCATCAACAACCTGTTGATGCAGATGAAATAACCTTCCTTGGTGAAAGCAAGAAGGACTTGATGTGCTTGATGCAGAGTCAAGGACTGCAGCCTTCAATATGGATTACATCTCAACATCAAGAAAACAAAAATCTTCACCACTGAGCCAATAGGAAGCATTAGGATAGATGGAGAAAATACTGAAATTGTCACTGATCTCATCTTACTTGGATTCACAATCAACACTGTTAGTACAAGTAGTCAGGAGATAGGAAACATAGAGTATTTGGAAAGTCTGCTGTCAGAGATCTTTCAAAAATCCTGAAGAACAATGATACCAGTTTAAAGACCAAGGTATGCCTAATTCAAGCCACAGTCTTTCCAATCACTTGCTATGCATCTGAGAGCTGGACAATGAATAAGGATGACAGGAGAAGAATTGATGCATTTGAATTGTAGTACTGGAGAAGAGCACGGAACATCCCATAGACTGCCAAAAGAACAAACAGATATGTCTTAGAGAAAGTACAAAAGGGTTCCTTGGAGGCATGGATGGTGAACTTCATCTCACGTATTTTGGGCTTGCTGTTAGGCTCTCCTTGGAAAGAGATGTCATGCTTGGAAAGTTGGAGGGTCAGCTTAGGAGAGGAAGACCCTCAACAAAATGGATTGATACAGTGTCTGAGTCAAAGGGCGTAAATGTGTCCAGAATGATAATGGCGCAGGATAGGACAGGATTTAGACCTGTGGGTGATATGGCTTCTGTGAGTTGTATTTGACTTGACAGTACCTAACAATAACAATAATGGGTTTCCTGGGGCCCAGAAATATGTAGTATATTTTAGAAAGATTTCCACTGTTGTTGTTTTTAGGACTCATAGTGATTCTGTGTACAATAGCCCAAAACCTTGCCCAGTACTCCACACACGCATAATCTCCTCTGTGTTCAAACCCATTGTTACCATCACTGTGTCAGTCCATCTTGTTAAGAGTCTTCCTCTTTTCTTGACCTGCCACCTTTCCCAGCCTGATGCCTTTCCAAGAACTGACCCTGCCTGACAATGTGCTCTAAAGTCCATGAAATGAAATCTCACCTTTGTTTCTAACGAGCAATCAGGCTACACGTCTTCCAAATTAGATTGATTTATTCTCTTGGCAGTCCATGGTGTGCTTTCGATACTCTTCATTTCTTTACCAATACCAGAATTTAAAGGCATCAGTTTTTCTTTGGCCTTCCTTAGTCATTGCCCAACTTTGACATGCATTTGAAACAGCTTAACATATTATGGCTTGGGTCAGATGCTACTTAGTCTTTCAACTGACGATCTTGCTTTTAAGAAATAAAACTAAAGAAACACATAACTGTAAATTATGGCAATATATTATAAAACATATATTTCAGTATAATTTCCATTAGAAAAGAACAAAACCTTAAAAGTCTAGTGCTTAGAATAATAATGCTTATTTTAATTTATTCCTGCAGAATATAGTCAGAATACTTTATTCCACACTGAACTGGGTAATGAGTCATAGCCTTAGCATAGATGAGCATGCAGTATTGACTAAGGCAATATATAACAAAAGTAACATTAAACAAGCTTGCTGCTGATATCGCCTAGCATATATTATGTGAGATAAATGTTATCTTCCTCAGTTTGTTTTGAACTACACATACTGATCTGTTTCTTGCTGATAGCAACTGATACCTTTGCTATGTGTTTAAGATGCTCCCTGAAGAATGCAAGGAGCATGGAATTTTGTTCTCTTTTTCAATGAAGGGGAAGCTGCAGTCAGGAGTACTTTCTATACTATCAAGGCTTTGTCCAATGAGCTATGTGGTACATTAAAAAGAACCAGCTTCATCCTCTGTTAACATTTGGGCAACCCATTTAAACTTGAGAGCATCAGTTTCTTCATTTATAAAATGAAGATAGCTGTTCAGAGATTTGTTGCTGTTGTTGTTGTTATGTGCTGTCGAGTTGCTTGCCACTCATAGCAACCCTATATACAACAGCCCTAAACTCTGCTCTGTCCTGTGCCCATCGCACTGTCTCCGACACACCCATCATGATTACCCCAGTCACTGAATCAATCCACCTCAGAGAGGGCCTTCCCCTCCTGCGCTGTCCCTTTACCCTACCAAGCATGATGTCCCTCTCCGAGGACCGGTCCCTCCTTACAACATGTCCAAAGTATGTTAGACGAAGCCTCAGAATCCTTGCCTCCAAGGAGTGGCCCAGTTTAACCCTCTCCAGGATGAATCTGTTTGTTTTCCCAGCAGTCCATGGTATCCTCAACAATCTTTTCCATCACCACAGGTCAAAGGCATCAATTCTCTTTCTATCCTCCCTAGTCATTGTCCAGCTCTCTGATGCATAATAAGTGATTGCAAAGACCATGGCCTGTATCAGATGCACCTTAGTCTCCAGGGAGACACCATTGCTCTTCAGCATTTTGGAGAGGTCCCTAACAGCAGACTTTCCCATCGCCAATATGTCTTTTAATTTCCTGGCTGCTGGTGCCAAGAGTGTTGACTGTTGAGCGAAGCAAACTAAAGGTGTGAACAATCTCAATCTCTTCACCATCCATCCTGATCCTGCCAATTGGCCCAGTGGTGAGTATCTTTGTCTTCTTGACATTGAGCCTCAATCCATATTGAAGGCTGCAGTCCCTGACCCTCAGCAGCAAGCGCTTCAGGTCCTCTTCAGTTTCAGCAAGCAGGGTTTTGTCATCTGCATAACACAGATTGTTGATAGATCTTCCACCAATCTTGACCCCACATTTCTCCTCATATAGCCCAGCCTCCTGGATAATCTGTCCTGTATAAAGGTTGAAAAGGTATGGAGACAGGACACATCCCTGGTGGGAAGATGTTAATAGAATGTAAAATAAATGGTGACTCTTGTCTTCTCGAAGGAACCCTGGGAATGCAATGGTCAGGTGGTCAGCTGCTATCTGGGAAGTAGATAGATAGTACTAGGAAATCTGCTTCTGCAGAGATGACAGCAGATAATGCTCTATGTTCCAGTTCTATTCTGAAACACACAGGGTTGCTATGAGTGAGAAATGACTCAATATTATTCAACAATAAGAATTATCATCTCTAGAAAGAATAACTACAAGGATAGTCTCTATTCAACTCAGACCATACTGTCTCTGTTCCTGGTAGAGGTCAAATCTTTCAACAAACATGACAATGATGAAAGTTTCTGCATCATATAATGACTAACAAACACTGATTATGTTCCATTACATCAAGTGACATTTCCTATAACAAGAGCTCTGGTGGCCTAGTCAGTTTGAATCCACCAGCTAATCCAGAGGAGAAAGATAGGCAATTTCTTTCCATCTGATTTCAAGCCTCTGAAAACCTGCTTGAAGAGTCAGCTATGAGTTGGTTCTGACATGACACCTCTTAACAACAGTATAACATAACAAGAGCATTTGAACTTGCCATTAGAGTTTTTTGTACAGTTTATGTCTTCGAGTTTGATTCTACATACATAGTTTTGCTTCTGGTACATTGTTTTGTGTCTCATACACCCAAATAGATTTGTAATAAAGCTCAGAGTTGCTGATTTAGGTTGTTTTGAAGCCCTAGACAATTGCAAAACCATACAGATCGTCTCTTGCACTGCTCTTACAACTGTTTGTTACTATCATTTCCTAGTTGCTTGTGCACCTGGAAAAGTGACAATTCAAGAAGACTCCCCTGGTCACCTGTCTGTGGCATGGCCCAACGTCAAGCTGGGCGATTACTATGTGGCCTTTGTGAAGAGCGATGATGGCTTGGAAGTGCACTGTAACACGTCCCTCACCCAGTGCAACTTCCTATCTGAGTGTGGCTTCACTTACTTTATTAGTGTTTTTGCCTATAACAAGGCAGGACAGAGTCCTCTGGGTGATGTGTTCAATTATACTACAGGTAAGTTGCACTTGCTAAGGATAGGGCACAGTTCCGACCTGTTGTACATACAGTTGCTGTAAGTTGTAGTCAACTTGATGGCACAGAATAATAACCACAAAGGAATTCTAAGTTCACTAAATTCTACCACAGAATGGATCACCTATTGGACTCATTGACTTACATATACAACCTGGTAGTCCTTCTAGGTCAAGAATAGAAAATGAATTCATTTCTTTTCTCATGTTCTTTCTGAGGTAGGAAGATTAGGCAAATATGCATAGCTTATAAATGCAAAGAGAGGGAATATATAGTTGTTCATACTTGCTCTGAACAATAGAACCCTTCACAGAGAAAGCTGAGCTCAGCCCTCTCCTAGCTGCTGAAGAGACCACAGTGACAAAGATGCAGGGATGAAGAGACTGTGTGGTGTGGAGGGCTTTGGAATAAGATGCCTGCCTTGACATCCTTAATTGCCCACGGACTCATTTGTAATTGAGCCGAGGATGCTCACCTTGCTCGTAATCTCTGATTTCTTCCTCTATAAAACGGGTCAAATAATAATGCAGATATGACTTTGAAAATGTTATTGTAAGAAAAAGTAAAGCACCATATAGCTCTTTTCTTTGCTATTCATATTTTCCTCCTGCACTGGACTTCAGTGTTTCACAAGGCAGGCACTATGTTTGACTTAACTTTTCATCTCCACTATTACCATAATGTGACTGGTATATGCAAATTGATGGAGTGAATGATTTGACATAAATTTTATTTCTAAATAAGAGCAGCCTTCAATGTGGATCGCCGCTCAACACCAAGAAAACAAAGTTTCTCACCACTAGGCCAATTGGCAGCACCGTAATAGTTGAGAAAGAGATTGAGATTGTTAACAATTTTAGCTGGCGGTCACGCCGCGGTAAGCTTCGCCGTGTCCGCCTCGCCGGTGAAGCGCCAGAGGATGGAGTCCCGTGCAGTCCAACACTCTTCTCTAGCACCACAACTCACAAACATTGATTCTTCTTCTGTCATTTTTAGTCATTGTCCAACTCTCTGATGCATAGCAAGTAGTTACGAAGACTATGGCCTGGTTCAGGCACATCTTAGTCACTAGATTGACATTGTTGCTGTTCAGCACTCTGGAGAGATCTCTGACAGCAGATTTTCCCAATGCAATTTATTTTTTTTATTAATTTTTTATTTTTTTTACAGAGGTTTTGGATTTCCATTCATTCATTGCCGCAATTTTCTCCCTTCCCACCCCTCCCCACCAGCTCGCTTCCCCCTCCGAAGAGAAAAAAAAAAAAGAAAAAAAATTCCTTCATTAGTATACAATTCCCACATCCCCTCCCCCCCACCTCCCAGCTCGAGTACTCTTCTCTATGCAACCTTAATTCTGGATTCCTGTGCTAACCATAATACTCAATCATATATCACTTCTAATCTGTTCTTTCCCTCATCTGTTTCAATACAATATACATAATTTATCCCGTTTTTTCTGTCATACCCCCACCCTGATGTCAGACCCATTCTACAACAGTGGCACCATGCAGTATTTGTCCCTTTGTGACGGAGATATTTCACTCAGCATAATGTCCTCCAGGGTCACCCACTTTGAATAATATTGCATGAGTTCCTTGTTTTTCAATCCTATGTAGTATTCCATTGTGTGGATATACCACAGCTTCTCTATCTATTCGTTTGTTGATGGGCCCTTAGGCTGCTTCCAACTCTTTGCTATTGTAAACAAAGCTGCAGTAAACATGGGTGTGCATATATCTGCTTGGATGGCAGACATGGTCTCTCTGGGGTATATTCCCAGTAATGGGATTGCTGGGTCAAATGGTATCTCTGTTTGCAATTTTTTGAGAAAGTGCCACACCGCCTTCCACAATGGTTGCACCATCTTACATTCCCACCAACAGTGAATAAGAGTTCAGTTTCTCCACATCCTCGCCAGCATTTGTTGCTTGCTGTTCTATTTTGCTATTCTGACTGGGGTGAGATGATATCTCATAGTTGTTTTGATGCAATTTATTTTTTAATTTCCTCTCTATTGGTGCCAAGAGAGTTGATTATGAAACCAAGCAAGCTAAAATTTGTTTGTTTTTGTTTTTAAAGTGGCAATTTTAAAGCACTGGTCAAAATTTCACATAAAAATCAGAAGTCATTAATTCACTCTGCTCTGCCAAGAGAACAAACATGTCTGTCTTGGAGAGGGTGAAATCAGGTTGTGCCTTGAAGGCTAGGATTTTGAAGCTTGGTCTCATATACTTTGGGCATGTTGCCAGGAGAGACCAGTCTTCCAAGAAGGACAACATGCTTGGAAGGATGGAGGGACAATACAAGATAGGAAGACCCCAGATGAGACGGATTGACACAGTAACTGGGGTAATGGAGGTATGTGTTTTGGAGACAGTGAGACTGGCTCAGGATACAGCAGTCGTTCAGGAGAGCTATCATATACAGGGTTGCTATAAGTCACAGGCAGCTCAAGAGCACATAACAGCAATGATAAGACGTTGTACTGGCAATCCTAAGGCACGAAGCTAATATCCACCAGCTGTTCCACTGGGAAATCGCCTCCCATATGATTTACAACTTCTGAAAACCTGGAAGATCAACTATGAGTTGATTTCAGCTTGATGGTACATAACAACAACATCATCAGATAATCATGCAAATGACAATATTAATTAACTGGGTTGCAACAAAGTTTACCAGGTTGGGGGATCCATAAAATTGATGTTGTTGGAATTGGGATTAAGAAACTATCAACATGGTCTCTAGAACACAGGAGACAGGAAAGGAGAGAAAATGAAGGGAAACAAGAACCACAGAGAGATAGTACGATGAGTGATGATACAGTAGGGAGATTGTAATCAATGTCTTAAAGCAAAATGTGTATGAATGGTTAAATGGAATAGCAATTGGCTTTTGTAAACTTTCATTAAATCACAGCAGAAAGGTTAAAAAAAACAAAGAAAAGTTAAGAATATAGGGGAGCCTGCTAGAGGGAGTGGCTTTGAACTGTAATTATTAAGGAAAAGGAAAATTTGGATGAGATAAGAATATTCTCTATGTACATTTATGATTATTGCTAAGAAAAGAGGGCATGAATAATGTACACTGCATTGAAAGAGATGAGGGAAGGAGTTGCTTAAAAGGAATATATGTTGTTGTTAAGTGCCATCAAGTTGCAGGCGACTCATAGCGACCCTATGAAGGAGAGTCCTCAACGCTTGGGTGTCTTTCATCCTCTCTCCAGGTTCAAAGGGTTTCTGGGGGCAAGCTATTACAGAAGTGGATCAGGAATATATGATTAGGCATTATTTGCATGATAACAATTCAGAATAAGAACTGCATAGCAAAGTGGACTTGGGGGACGGGGAGGAAACTGCAACAATGAAAGAATTTTTTCAAAGAGAAAAGTAAACATAGTGGGTAGGCAGGGAGGAAAATGTGCAACAATAAATGAATTAAAATCCAACTTCTCTATAAACTTTGATTAAAATATCAATTAAAATTAAAAACATTTAAAAAAATCAACGTTTGAAACCCTATGACATGTAGTTCTGACAGCCTTGAGCCAGATATGACAAAACTGAAACTTTTTTCCTCTTATGAACTGGCAGATAATGGTGATATGATGGTACATAATAAAAGTACTGTGATTAGTAAAAGAAAAAAAAATTCTAAAGAAACCCCAAGCTAAATCAAACATTTATCAGAACTTGTCTTTTGGTCTTTATTAGCTCTTATCCAAAAATCTTTGAGTTTAAGTGTGCATTCTTCCTCTCCTTTGCTTTGCAGAGGCTGAGAGGATCTGAGGAGTTAGGCTAAGTATCATTTTATCAGCAAAGCATTCCAGAGGACTCGGTGGTCTTTGAGGAATAGAGGATGAGAGAACATATGGGGTGGGAATTGAGGAGTCTGATATAGCAGGGAGGGGGAGGTAGAGAGGCTAATGATACAGGCTGGATGCAGTGTGGAATGACCTTAAATGTCGTGCTGAAGACTTCTGCTCTACACAGCACGTATTAGGCCAAGATCAAAGCCGGACTGACTGGCAGGAGGTCATTGCAGTAGTTCAGGAGGGCAGTGACAGAGGCTGTGGGCACAGGGAGGTCAAGATCTCGTGCCCCTCCCCCCCTTGTAGTAGTGCTCTGTATTGACTTCCATTCTCTCTGCTCTTGCTTTCAGCTCCCTGTTGTCCCAGTGACATTAGCCCCGTGTTCGTGTCAGGTGACAGAGTAGAGCTTGTCTGGTCTCCTGCTCGTGGTGCTGAACTCTACGAGACTAAGGCTGTACACGGGTTCCACGTGGTGGAGTGCAATGACACCACCCCTGCTTGTACTCTTTCAGCTCTAGAATGTGATACCAAGTATAACATCACAGTGTATTCCTTCAGCGAAGTCAGGGGTAGCAATACGTCATGTATGTCACGATTTATCACCACAGGTATGGTCCAACTGGGACTTTGTTTACTCATGTCTGGATGATTCATCTCACCTGTGCCCCTCAGGCGACACCCCCCCCCCAGGTGGTACAAATAGTTAATGTGTTCAGCTGCTCATTGAAAAGTTGAAGGCTGAAGGTCTCTTAGAGGTGCCTCCTAAGAAAGGCACTGTGATTTACTTCTGAAAAATCAGCCACTTGAACGCCCATGACATGCTGTTCTATGCTGGAACACAGGGGCTGCCGAGAGTTGGAGACTCAAGGGCATCTGGGTTTATGTCCTTCAGCATGGACATTCAGTAAGACCCATGAACAAGTCCAATCCTGTTAACTACTCTTCATGGGTACCATTAGATGCCTGTTGAATTAAAGAGAGACTAATGAGAACAGGAGAGCGGAAAGCAAACGCAAACACGTCAGAGACCACACAGAGCAGATTTCATGATCACATTAGCTATTGAGTTCCTCCTGTCTTTATGAAGCTAGTTCTGTAGCTACACCATGAAGATTATAATTTTAAATTTTTCTTTTATTAATGTTTGGTTTTAAAGTTAAAAATGCTCTTAAACATTTTCCAGCTGCTCCACTTGCATGCAATACCCTACGTCAGTGCCAACTCTTTTCCACACAGAAGTTGTGTGAATTTGTCTTTTAAATGTGGCCTGGTTGAAGTTCGTAACAGCCTGATTTGGAAGGGGGGTGTTGCAAAGTCAGTTTTAGACCAAATGATGCTTGCAACGTTTTTGACTCATGCTGTTTCAATTAACAACCTCCATTCTCTTAGCTCCCTGCAGTCCTGAAATAAAAAATGTTTCAAAGGACGCAGTCTCCTTGATTAATGTGCGCTGGCGATCCACTAATGATGACGCCACTTACACGGTGACTGCCCGGGGAGAGACAGGGCTGTATCAGTGCAGCAGCACCGGGGACTCCTGCGCCCTGGAGGGCCTGCCCTGTGGCTCGGGGTTCTCCATCACCGCAGTGGCCGAAACACTGGCAGGACGGAGCCTGCCGAGCTACAGTGTGCCCTTGGAAACCGGTACGTAGCAACCACCAGCCTTGACACTGGCTTCAGTAGGGTCCTTAGGTTGTGGTGTGGGGTTGGTTTTGTGTTGTTGTTTTTTTTAACTGTTTTGGTATTTTTGTTGTTTTTAAAATTTTATTTTATATTCGTTTGCTTGCAAAAGTTATATATATTGTGTTTCCACACTATTCCTCATTCACACTGTGTTTCGTACAAGGAATTGTTTTAAGACATGACTTTTCTTCCTGCATCTGCCCTAAATGTGGTAGAAGTGCATTATACCACATCATTGAGAATCCTAGTCTTAGAAAACGTTCAACATCTGGACACAGGTTACAGAAAATGATAATCAGGGACGCTAATGTATTCAAAACCACTGGCATCAAAGGAGAAAGGCAGTGACTTTGCAGAACATTTCCTTGCATTCCTATTCCCCGCACAGCACAGCGAACAAGTAACCAAATGAACGGACGTGTTGCTGATTTCTTTGACTCAGCTCTTCTAGATCTTTCTCTGAAAGTGCTTTCTGAGCTTTACTTTCCTTATCAGTGCAAAAATAATAGCCTCACCGGGTGATCATATTAAATTATCCAGTGTTCTCAAGCTCTTAGCATAGCGTCTGATGCATTGTGACAGCTCAGTAAAAGAAAGCTCTTGCTTTAGTGTCTGTAGTTTTGCATGGGAATGTAATTTAGCAAATCCCTTAAAGCCTTTGGACGTCAAGTCCCTTTATAAACAACAGAGATGATAGAAAGAAGGCACTTTAACCTTTGAAAATGGAAAGACCTAAAAAACCAGTCAAGTAACAATGTCAAACACCAATGATGATTCCAGGTAATCAATAACCTGTGCAATTGATCTCTGAAAAATTGAGACTTGATCAGTATCAGAGATGGTTATGAGAGATCAAATTTTAGTCATTCATGGTTTATTATGAAATGCATGAAAAAGGCAAAATATCTTTTATTGTAAATGCCAGGAAGAAGTAGACGTGAACATAACCATTGCTTGAACAGTCCCAGCTGGGACTAATTAAGTTGGGGTCTAGCAAAGAACTTCTTTTGAAGTCTGAAGGAAAAAATTGGGTGAGATCTCACATTACCCAAAAGGCCTGTTTGTGCATTGCATTCTTGGGAAAATCACACATAATATACAGTTGGTATTACATGATGTGTGAGAGAAAAAAATCATGAAGGAAATTTTGATCAAGAGTTGAGGTTTCAAAGAATCAGGCTACTGAATGAATCACAAGCAGAATAGCATTTTTGGTAGCTTCCCCTATGCCCACCCCCAAACAGCTCTCACCGTGAGAAAAGTTCTGACACTTTCTCCTTTGCCTTATTTAAGTGCCATGCTGTCCAGTCGGCCTGACATTAACGCAAGTCACTCAGTCGGTCATCAATGTTAGCTGGACTATCGGGACTGGGGCCCAAACCTACGTCGTGGTGCTGGAGTCCCACGCTGGACAGTCAAAGTGTCACACGCATGAAACCCACTGCCTCCTGGGATGCATCACGTGTGGCATCAACTACACGGTGACATTGAAAGCAATTAGCGCCACCGGACTGACTGCGGAGTGTTCCTTCCGAAGTTATTCCTCTAGTAAGTGAATTCTAAGACTGGCTCTGTACCAGTCGCCACTAAGTGGATTCTGGCTCATAGTATGCTTGTGTGTCAGCACAGAACTGTTCCTTGAAGGGTTTTCGGTGGTTGGTATTTTAGGAAGTAGATTGCAGGGCTTCCTCCCAAGAGAACTAGATAGCAGTGGATTTGAACTAAATAGCAGCCAAGCACATGAACCATTTGCAGTAAACGAAAAAGGGTGCTAATCAGCCAGGACATACGAAGTGTGGTGTGAAAAAGTTTGGTCACTTGCTGGTGGTACAAGGAACTTCTCCCAAGATGTGATGCTCCCAAGCTCAGCAAAATTGGTCTTTTCAATTCTACTTGAGTATGATTCATTATAAGGAGCTCTGGGGGCAGAGTGCATCATATGTTGTACTGTGAACGGAAAAGTCTTCAATTTTAACTGACGAGCTGCTTCACAGAAGATGAGCAATCTCCCCTCATAGAGACTTAGAGTCTCAGAACCCCAGGTGAGGGTCACCCTGAGCCAGAATGACTCAGCAGCTGTGGATTGGTTTGGTTTGGATAATTGATTATATGTGTACTTTGGTGGTACAAAGGGTCCAGCAAGTACTGGCCTTCTCTCTGAAAGTTTGGAGAGTCACGTCGGCTTTCCAGGAAGGCCTGGGAATGTGAAAGCCTCAGCCTTTGAACTCTAAGGAGCACAGTCCTCTCTGGCATACATGGAGTTGCCATGACTCAGAACTGACTCCCACATAACAGGTAGGGTTTCCTCCCCTGCTGTTGTTTATAAATTAAAGTTACATTTAATCCTGCCAAAATGACACAGAACTAGATTGTTACAAATGACCTTGGCAATGCTGGGGTTTTTTTGCATTTGAGTCATGTACACTCAGAGTGTGGGCCTGCTGGGTGTGGCCTTTCCGACTCACCATTGTTCTGCATTAAAAAGTCATGAATTTTGATCAGGTGGACCATCACCAGAAAGAATTTGGGTACGTCTCCAAATGTTGTTCTAATTCATGGTATTACTGATAATATTGTTGTTGCTATGTGCCATCAAATCAGAACCGACTCATAGCTGAACCTCCAGCAAGTTTTCAGAGGCTATAAATCACATGGAAGCAGCTAGCTCATCTTTCAGCCTCAGAGCAGCTGGTGCATTCGAACTATATACCTTTGGGTTGGCAGCACAACTCCTCACCCACTAGGCCACCAGAGCGCCTTCTTATTTGGAATAAGTTACTCATGTTTCTTTATGAGGTTCCTGAGTGGTTCAAACAGTTAAAACATTTAGTATTTGCTGACTGAAGGGTTGGAGATTTGAGTCTTCTGAGAAACACCTCAGAAGAAAAGCCTGGCAGTATTCTAAATATTCGTCTGACAATGACCCTGTGGATAACAGTCCTACACTAATACAGATAGGGTGAGCAAAAGTTGGAGTCAATCACATGGCAAGGGTGGTATTGTTTCCTTGCAGTAGTAAAGGAGTTTGTTTTTATTTTTCAGGTGCCTGTTGCCCTTTGGGGGTGAAATTATATAGGCTGGGCCCTAATGGCATCCGGATCTACTGGCAAGCCTCCAGGGGGGCTGCCAACTACAGCACTGACCTCTATGGCTCCAAAGGCATCTTCACCTGCACCCCCAACTCCAGCCCCAACTTCTGCGACGTCACCGAGATTCCCTGTGGAGATGTGTATACTGTGATGGTCTCCCCAGTCACTGAGACAGGACTGAAGCTTACATTCTGTCCAAAAAAAATATATTCAGGTAGAGCAAATTACCACCTTTTCTTGAAAACCAACTCCGAACTAGATCTGTGAATTAAGTGTGACCCAGAACAATCACCTTCCTTGCTCTGCCAGAATGGGGAAAAGGGTGTGAAATTTCCAGGAGGCTTCTGCCTTCCAGGGCCCTCCACCTTCCTTGGAAATGTGCTGCTTTGTTATTTGGTTTAGGGGTACTCCTCCCGTTTTTGTCCTTCTCTTCCCCTTCAGAGAAAAGGCCAGATGCTTGCTGCTTAAATAGTAAACCTAATTAAAATTGTTGTCTGCTTGGAAATTTGGGGGTAGGTTTGGAGCAGCATCTTAAAGATAATAACAGGCGGCTGGGATGCAGGAAATGAAAAGACTGGAGCCTTTATTTTCACAGAATTATGACTGAAGAAGAGTTGGAGGATCAGGAGGGGAAAATGACAGTGTAAGTCATAAGCTAGGTTTGGAAATGTGAGTGGGCAGACAGTCTGTGATCACAAAGCATTGCTGTCAGCACCTGACATCTCCCTAAAGCTGTCAGAATCGTGTGAGCAAGTCTCCTGCTTCACCCCAGCCCCTCTGCCGCCTTTCCTGGGCACTGCCATGTGGTTTTCATATACATCTAAAGCTTGGAACTTTGCAGACTCACACAGGAAGAGGAATAAACATTGTCTCACAAACCTTTACGGATAGGCAAGATCTAAAAACTCATTTTTTGGTGACATAGAGGTTCAAGATGGCTCCTGCACTGGAACCAGGACAGTTCTGCCTGAGGGATTGTCCTCATGCTCTGTCATGCTCTGATTCCTTTGATTTGTTTTTGTCTTTCACTAATTTTTACCCCCGGACAAGCTGACCCAAAGCATGAGAAGGAACAGGAAGAGGTTCTTGGATGGAGAGATGAGCTCTTAGAGAAGCTTAAGGATTTTGAAGTGTTAAAGTAACACAATTGGATCACTGTCCCGGAATAGTAACTGTGGTAATAGAATGGAGGCTGGAGTGGAGGAAGGAAAGAAGGTTTGGCTTCTTAGTCTAGGGGCAAGATGGTGAGGACTTGCACATATTTTATAATTTATCAAGTGCTTGGGATATTATAGCTAATGTTAGATGTATCTTGGCAGAAAGCAGAGAATACCAGAAGAATGTCTATCTGTGCTTCATTGACTATGCAAAGGCTTTTGACTGTGTGGAT
>NW_006399770.1:27647513-27649750 GCF_000299155.1 Elephantulus edwardii
ACCACTTTACATGCACACACCTACACTCCAGCCTGCCTCCAACCCTATCTTGCTTCTGAGCTGGCAGAGTTGTTCTTGTCTTTGCCTGGAGTCTTACCCTACTTCAGTTCAGAGAGCTCCACCAGCTCGGCTCAAACTTCTCCAAATTTCCTTGGGCTGAGTTAGCCCCCTCTCCTCCTCCTCTTTTCTAAAGTTCCCACCAAGAACCCAAATTCATTCTCACTTAGTCAGTTCTAACTTATAGATATGAATTCCCAAAGCTGTAAATCTTTGTAGAAGTAGGCATCCACATTTCTCATATTCCGAGTAGCTGGTAGGTTTGAACCACTGACTTCTTAGCAGCTCAGTGCTGAACCATTGCACCAGCAAGGGCTCCTTTATGACTCCACAGCACCCTTATTTTATCATATCTGTACACTGAGCAAATAACTGGAGAAGCTGGAGTCCATGAAGAAGAATGAGGATTAGAGGATGACTTATTAACAACTTGTTTTAGATGACACAGCCTTGCTTGCTGAAAGTGGGGAGGACTTGAAAGGTTTATCGTAGAAGATCAAAGGCTACAGCCTTCTATACAGATTACATCTCAACATTAAGGAGTCAAAAATCCTCACCACTGAACCAATGAACAATATTATGATAGAGAGAGAAAAGATCTAAGCGGTCAACAATTTTATCTTACTTGGGTCTACAATCAACACGCTTGGTACCAACAGTCAGGAGATGGTATCACATTTGGCAAGTCTGCTATCAGGGATTTCTCCAAATTATTGAAGAGCAATGATGTCAGTTTGAAGACTAAGGTGTGCCTTAGATTCAAGCCATGGTCTTTTCATTCACTTGCTATGCGTCTGAGAGCTGGAAATGAATAAAGATGACAGAAGAATTGATTCTTATAAACTGAGATGTTGTAGAAGTATCCGATGGAGGGCCAAAAGAACAAATATGTCTTGGAGAAAGTGCAGCCAGAATACTCTTTGGAGGCAAGGACGACAAAGCTTCATCTCACATACTTTGGGTATGTTTCTAGTACAGGTTATTCCTAGGAGAGGAACATCTCCATATTTTGGGAGGTGGAGGGTCAGCGAAATAGAGGAAGACCCTTAACCAGATGGATTGAAATAGTGACTGCAGAAATGGGCTAGTTGTGTCAGGGATGATGAGAATGGCCCAGGATAAGATGGGGTTCAGATTTGTTGTTCACACAGTCGCTATGAGTCTTACACAATTCAGCAACAACTAACAACAACAACAAAAACAAAATTACTAGGAGTTGAATGTGTGGCGTCTACCCTAGTTGATGATTTTGCCGAGTCTCTGTAGTTGCCACTCTGACACCACAGGACAGGGCAATGTTGACTACCCTAGAGTTCCCGGGGCTGACGTCTTTATAGGAGCAGATTTTTTTTCTTCTGTGGAGCCACTGGTGAGTCCCAACCACCAATGTTTCAGTTACAGTTGAGCTCTTAACCATTGTGCTGCTCATGGCTATAGCCAGATATATCTTAAGTTAAAAAAATAAATAAATAAAGAATAAATACCTGAGTTTATGTGAAAGCCTATAACTATACAGCTAGTAGTACAGGCACTATTCAACACTGAAAGAGCCTTTCCTCTGATGGTTTGTCAGCCAGTGGAAGTCCTTCCTTAGAATTGTGAGGCTCTGGTAGCACAGTCCATTGGGAGTTACACTGATAACCCAAAGGCTGAGTCTCTCTGGGCGTTCAAATCCACCATGGGCTCTGAGAGAGAAAAGTGGATACTCTCCTCCCATGCAATTTATAGCCTCTGAAACCCAGTGAAAGGTCAGCTACGAGTTGGTTCCAACTTGACAGCAATGAGTGACTTTTCCATGTGTGTGAGAGAAGGGGCTCTCTTAACATACTCTACAGGAGAAAGATGGATGATCTCCTCCTATAAAGATTTACAGCCTTGGGAACCTGATAGAGGGTGACTGTGGCTCGGAACCAACTCGTGGGCAGTAGGTTCAGTGGAGTAAGGAGCCCTAGTGGCACAAGTTTCAAACTGCTAATCAATCAAGGGTAAGTTTTATCTTTATCACATATATACAACTGTAAGTTGCGTCTTTACCGCATCGATTGTATCAATAACTGTATGGGTTTTTTTGATAAGTATGTTTTAGATGCTTTTCTTTTTATTCATTGCAGTAACCTGCTCTGGAAGTACACTTGGAATGGGTAAGTCATTTCTTTCCCAAGAAAATAGATGAAATGGAA
>NW_006399770.1:27650060-27673310 GCF_000299155.1 Elephantulus edwardii
CATATCGTTTTTAAACAGTTCTCTCCCTCATCTGTTTCAATGCAGTATACATAATTTATCCCATCTTTCTCAGTCTTCCCCCAACCCTGATGTCAGTCCCATTTTACAACAGTGACACCATGCAGTATTTGTCCTTTTGTGACTGAGATATTTCACTCAGCATAATGTCCTGAAATGGGATCTTTTTGTTGCATTTTGAGTTGGTTCTAGGAAGTTGAAATCAAAGGTTACCAGTGAGATAAATTCTTTCTTTCTGTAATGTGAGGGGTCCCTTCCACCAGCCTTTATAATGGTTTCTTCCTTCTAATTGTATCTTTCTTCAGATTACCTCTCCTCGGATTTTGCCAGTTGAGATTAACTCTGTTGGATTCTGAAGTCTTTTTTCGTTTTCTAGTGTCCTAGCGGGAGCTCTGGTCGTGTAGCCTGTAGTTAGTTGCAGTGCTTATCCAAAGACTGTGCCTCTCAAGTGGCTTAAATCCACTAGTGGCTCCATGGGAGAAAATGAGCAGTCTTCTTCCATTCTGATATTCAGCCTTGGAAAACCCAATTGAAAGAAGTTATCAGTCAGAACTTCATGGCAGTGAATGCTTTTTACTTATCCTGTGGAAAAATATAAAACTGCCTCAGAGCGGAAGTTACTGAATCCCTTTTATTGCTGGTGTTAGGTGGCCAATATGTTAGGTGGGCTAGTGGCATGGGGTGAAAATTCTCAAGAGTGAAAGTAGCAGAAAAGTAAAGAGTTTATTCACTCTCCAGATAAGGACAGGGGCTCAGTATCCAGAAAGGATACCAGCCCTGAGGATAGGGAGGTTAGGGCTTTTATTGTAAATACAAGGGTGGGGGAAACAAAGGAGGTTGGTGGTTGCCTGCAGTGGGGCCACTTTTGGCAAGTGCTCAGGTGAGTGGAAGCTGAGGTGTCTAGAAGCAGCTGAGGTACGTGATGAGGTGTCAGCTTCTCAGAATTGTAAGTAAAATGTTGCTTCCTCTAAAGAGGGAAATTCTTTTTTTCTATAGTTTATAGATTTTTTTTTCCTATAGTTTCCCATCTCAAAGTAGAGAGCTCAAAAACATTTTTAATACTGAGAATGTTAACTTATTCAGGCAGCCTCTGGGTGACAAACAAGATCAACTCTTAAATGTACCTTTAAGTTGAATCTGTAAGTCCGAACATACACACTGCAGTTCTTATTTAGTCTTACTTTAGGAGTTCTGGTGGCATTGTCCACTGTTACCAGAATCCACCAGCTACTCCACTGGAGAAAGCTAGGCAGTCTCTTACTGGTAAGATTTACAGCCTCAGAAGCATGATGGAAGCTTGCTGTAAGTCAGGATTGACAGCTGTGAGGTTTGGGGTTTTTTAGTACAAGAAGGATCCCTGGTGTCACAGTGGTTAAAATACTTGGCCGCTGGCCTCAAGGTCAGCAATTTAAAACCACCAGCCAGCCATTCTGTGGGAGAAAGACGAGGCTGTATGCTCCTGTAAAGATTTACAGCCTCGGAAACCCAGCACAACACAGACTTGACAGCAATGTTTTTGTTTTCTCTGCTTTGGGTTTAGTGTAAGAAAAAGGTTCAAAGTCTTTTCAATTATTAAAAAGTTGCACATTCACCACAAACAGATAAACAATCCAATAGAAAAATGGGCACAGGATATGAACAGACACTTCACCGAAGAAGACATTCAGATGGCTAAGAAGCACATGAAGAAATGTTCAAAATCCCTAGCTCTAAGAGAGATGCAAATCAAAACAGCTATGAGATATCATCTCACCCCAGTCAGAATAGCAAAATTTAACAGAACAGCAAGCAATAAATGCTGGCGAGGTTGTGGAGAAACCAGAACCCTTATTCACTGTTGGTGGGAGTGTAAAATGGTGCAACCACTGTGGAAGGCAGTATGGCACTTTCTCAAAAAGTTGCAAATAGAGATACCATTTGACCCAGCAATTCCACTACTGGGAATATACCCCAAAGAGACCATAACTGACATCCAAGCAGATATATGCACACCCATGTTTATCGCAGCTTTGATCACAATAGCAAGGAGTTGGAAACAACCTAAGTGCACATTAACAAACGAATGGATAGAGAAGCTGTGGTATAATCACGCAATGGAATACTATGCTGCATTGAAAAACAAGGAACTCATGCAATATTATTAAAAATGGGTGACTCTGGAGTACATTATGCTGAGTGAAGTATCTCAGTCACAAAAAGACAAATACTGCATGGTCCCACTGTTGTAAAACAGGACTGACCTTGGGATTGGGGAGAGACTGAGAAAGATGGATTCAATACTGTATACTGCATTGAAACAGATGAGGGAGTAAACTGTTTAAAAGGGATATGTGATTAGGTATTTTTGTCATGATAGTAGTCTAGAGTGAAGGCTGCACAGTGGAGTGGACCTGGGGGAGGGCTTGTAAAACAATGAAAGAATTTGTCTTTTACTTTTCTAAGAGGGTAGTGTACTAGAGGGAAGGGTTGGGAAGGAAGAAAAGTGCAACAATGAATGAATGGAAATCCAAAGTCTCTGTAAATTTTTACTGAATAATAATAAATTTAAATTAAAAAAATAAAATGAAAAAAGTTTTTTAAAAAAGTTGCACATTGAAAAAAATGAAGGTGATTGTGCTAATTTAATTGTGAAGCTGGTGCAAGACCAGACAGTGTTTTGTTCTGTTGCATGTAGGGGTCACAAGAGTAGGAACTCACCTGATGGCACTAACAATAACAACAGGGAAATGGTTCAATAGCTTTAAAGTGAGGGAAGGTTTGCATAACATTAAAGGGCAAATTCAAGCTGGACTTTCATAACCCAAGATTTCCTATACTTCAGGGAGTGATTCCAACCCTGGCTCTACCCTGGGTCACCTGGAGAGTGTAAAAGCGGTTGCTTTCTGGGCCCCATCCCTAGAAAGTCTGATGTAACTAGCCTGGGTATAAAGCTAGAGCATCAGGATTTTTAAACCTCCTCAGGTGATGCTGAAGTGTAGCCAAGGTTGCAAACTATTGTTTCAGAGTAGTGCGAAGATTCTAGTTTGGCAGGTCTGGGGAGCGTCTGAGCCTTTGTGACTCATAGATAGATGACTCTCCAGTGGGTTTTCAGAAGCTATGAACTACAGAGGAGGAGATGGCCCATCTTTCTCTTGATGAGCAGCTGGTGGGTGAGAACTGCTTGCCTTTGTGTTGGAAGCATAAGTCCTTCCCTACTAGACCACAGGAGCTCCCCGCCTGTCCCTTGGTAGCCAGTGAATTGTAGACAGCCTGCAGAGACCTAAGCCTGTTTCTACTGTGGCTGGGTGGGTGAGCCCCTGGAGAAAGAAAGGTAGGAGGTGCTGAAAGTGGAGCTATAGTAAAGATAACCCTTACAGCCTCCTCAGCTTGACTTAGGACTGTTCTTGGTATTCCACTGAGACTACTGTAGAAATAACTAAGAGGCTCTGTGTGTGTGTGTGTGTGTGTGTGTGTGTGTGTGTGTGTGTGTGTGTGATTTCAAAGGGCCTGTGTGGATATGAAGCTTTCTTACTGGTGAAGTCCTTGGGACAGCTCCCTGGGGATTCAACCCCTCCTTTCACATGCAGGGATGGTCTGGAGTTTCCTTCCAGGGTCAGTCCTTTGCTGAGATTCTGTTCTCCTCCCAGCCCATTGTTTTCTCGAGCAAAGCATGACAGCTAACAGTTCCTGTCCAACTGCAGGTCTGAAAGAAGAACAATTGCTATTAAGTTTTTTAAAGAGTTTTTGTTTCCAGGGATACACAAACAGATAGCTTATAAAAAGCACACTATGAGCTAATTCTAAGTTATAAAAAGCTACTTTAGTGACAATAAAACCTGATCTTCAGTGAAATGTATATGGACCCAAGCCTGCATTCTTAAGATCCATGTCTAACATTGTAATAGTTTTTAATTGGATCCCTTTGAGTTGTGGTGCTGGAGAAGAATGTTGAATATACCATGGACTGCTAGGAGAACAAACAAGTTTGTCCTGGAGAGGGTGAAGTCAGAATGCTCCTTGGAGTCAAGGATTCTGAAGCTTCGTCTGACATACTTTGGGCATGTTGCAAGGAGGGACTGGTCCTTGGAGAGGGAGATACATCATGTTTGGCAGAGTGGAGGGGTGGTGCAGGAGAGGAAGACCCTCAGTGAGATGGATTGATTCTGTGACTAGAATGGTGGGAATGAGTGTGTTTGAGATGGCGAGGCTGGCACAGGATAGAGTGGCATTTAGGGCTCTTGTACATAGAGTCGCTATGAGTCGCAAGCGACTCGATGGCATATAACAACAACAACGCAGAGGGGTAACAGAAAATAAATCCCAGATGGAGAAAAGTGGAGTGGTGTATTAAATGTTAGCCTTCTCTAAGATTTTGTTGAAGAGATGTAATGCTTAAAAAAAGCAAGCAAAAGGGAGCTCTGGTGGCCTAGTAGCAAGGAGCTGCAACTACAATCCCAGAGGCGAACGGTTCAAATCCACCAGATGCTCTGCTGGGGAAGGAGGGACAATCTCCTCCTGTACCAGTCAGATCTGATTTGACGGTACACGCACACAAAAGTAATAAAATTTTTTAAAAAAAAAAGCAAGCAAGCCTACAAGCCATTACTGTAGGGTCTAGGATATTTCTATTAAAGATGTAATCCAAAGGTCACCAGTACATGAGCACACACACCAACCATCACCAAAAGCTCACTGCCATGGAGTTGGAACACACAGCGAGCCTTCCAACGGGTTTTCAGAGGCTGTAAATCGCACAGGAGGAAGTTGTTCCTTCTGCAGAGCAGCTGAGGGATTCGGAACTTCAGAAGACATGCCACTTGTGGGTTAGCAGTGCAACTAGTTAAGGACTATGCCATCAGATTTTGTTTAAAATGCAGAAACTTGGACCCACCCTAACTGACTAAATCAGAATCTTTAGGATCCTCAGGAAATATTTGTGTCTATTCAGATTTGAGAAGCAGGGTTTGGGTAACAAAGAACCCTGGTTGCATAAGGTTGGGCTGCTAAGCAGAGGGTTGATGGTTTGAACCCACCAACTGCTACTCAGGAGAAAGATGGATAGTCTCCTCCCTTAAAAATGTACAGCCTTAAAAACCCAGTGGAAGGTCAGTATGAGTCAGCATCCGCTCAGTGACACTAGGCTTGGGCTTGGGTTTGGCGGTCAATAGTTCTCAATTTTCAGAGTGATTTAGCATCACTTGGAGGCTCAGTAAAGCCTGCAGAGGCTCTGGTGCCTTGGAATCATGTCAGGTCTGCGTCTCTGTATTCCTACCAAGTTCTCTGGAGATTCTGATGCATGCCAAGTTTGAGAAGCAGGGCACTCTGTCTCCACTCTCCTTCTCCTCTATCTCTCTGGGCTGTATCTTGTCACTGTTCCTCTCTTAACAAGGCTCATTCTTTAGTCTTAAGTCTGCCCGTCTCTTGAGGTAGGTTGTGTGGATGGTAAGCTGTAGATGGGGTGCAATGGTAGAGTCACCTAGGTCACTTGTAGTTTCAGGAGGAGTTGTGTGTGTTCCTTGTATTGCTCTGTGGGGGCACCCATCACCCTGGCTGCAGTATCACTTGCACATCGTGGGGCCCTGAGGAAATGTCCCCTTTACCACTCCTTCCAGAGCTGCACATTTATATTCTTCCTACACAATGTCCCAAATCAAATACATTTGGGAGCTCCTGAGAAACACGGTTAGTTGGCAAGGGCCTTTTTCAGAACTCAGTGAAAACCTTTGAGTGATTCTTTTCATAAAGCAGGAGACCATCTGGTTAGCCAGAAACTGTTAGTCATTCTCCTTGCCCTTTGAACAGTTCACATTGTCTTAATCTTCTACTCACTTGCTGTAAAGTGCTATAAAAATAACATTTCAAATCAAAGTACTAATATTAGGGAATCTCAGGGAATTTGAGAATTTTTTTTAAAACAATTGAAGATCATGTGTGTGTGTTTAATGCATCTTGCTGCCTCTTTGCTTGCTTGTCCTGTCCAGTGATTTACAGAGGGAAGAGAAACGCAGACTGATGCACTGAGCCTGGGATCAAAGGAGCTTTGACAGGTGAGTACATTTAGATTGATTTGGTGTGATTCAACACAAAGTGTATCTTTTTTAATTCTTCTCACTTCTTTTGCAGAGTTGTCTCCATTTTTAGTGGTTAGAAATGGAAAAGCCTTATTTAGAATACAAAAGTGCCTCGAGTCTGGGAAAAGCACCCTTGGCCTTTCCAAGGACTCTTGACTCCCCTGCAAGAGAACAAGGCCGGTTGTACCCGTCCGTGCTCCCAAGCTCAAGATCTCCTACAGAGACCTGGAGAGAAATGGACCCTGAAACCTAGAATATGCTCTAGAAGGCTGTCAAGTAAGCCAGCACTTGACAGAGTCTCAACTGTGATGGTGGGAGACGGGGTACAGACCACACCAGGGGATACTGTCAGAGGCAGTGATACCTGAATGACTGTCTATGAAATGTTTTTGCAACATTTCAACAGAAATTTACTATTTTTGAAAAATAAAAATATCTCTAGAGTTAGTTATAGGGAGCTCTGTGGTGATGTCATTCATAGCCAATTTTCCTGCTAATTCAACAACCAAGTGTCTTCTGGTTCAAATCCACCAGCAGCTTCCAAGCAAGAAGGATGGGCAGTCTCTTCCCATGTAATTTACAGCCAGCCTCTGAAAGGCAATGGAGAGCTGCTATGTGTTGTAACAAACCTGACAGTGAATTTGAGCTTTTTCATATAGTTAGTTAAAACAACAGAAAATTTTTGTGAGCCCAGCATACATCAACATACCTGTTGTTGTTATTGTTGTTAAATGCCATCGAGTCATAGGCGACTCATAGTGCCCCTATGAAGGAGATTCTTCAATGCTTTCATCCTCTCTCCAGGTTCATAGGGTTTCCAGAGGCAAGCTATTATGGAAGTGGATGCCACTCCTCCTTCCAAGCTTGTTTTAATCGGGGAGCTCCACCCCACTCTCTGTCCGCATTAGGTAGCCAATCATTAACACATTTGTCACCGTGTTCAGCCTCACAGCAACCAAAAGTGACCACGATACGGCAACCTGTACACCAGGGCTACATGACCTAGAGGAATGTCTGAACAAAAACAATGAAAGACAGGCCCGAGGGCTGTGGATTAAAAGTCACCCACCTTTGGTTTGGTAGCATCGCTTTCTGTCTACTGGGCCAGCTGATCTACAAGACTAAAACTTTTGCTAATTTACTCATTCAACTTTCTGATGAACTCCAGTCAGAGTTTTCATTATTATTCAATTACAATCCACTTTGAATCCTGGAATTTCATCTGCATGTGTTACAAGCATGTACTATTGTGTTCATCTGACATACTTTGGACATGTTACAAGGCGGGACCAGTCCTTGGAGAGGATGTCAAGCTTGGGAGGGTGGAGGGACAGCACAAGAGAAGAAGACCTTCGATGAGATGGATGGATTCAGTGACTTGGGTAATGGGGGTAGGTGTGTCAGAGACCAGAGAGGTTGGCTCAGGATAGAGCAGGGTACAGAGCTGTTGTACATAGGGCTGCTATGAATCTCAGGCTACTCAACAGCACATAACAACAACAACAGCAACTAATTGTTTCATTTCTCCTGGTGCTTTTATTGGCAAATTTTCTGTTGTTTTAGCTACAATATTATAGCTAGCTGGTATTCATGAACATGTATCAGTTACTTTTTTGAGAATTAAATAATAATAAAAAAAGAAACCTTTTAAAAGGCTTCTATTCCATTATTAATCATGTGACTAATAATGTAATTCACTGTAGTTTATAAAACAATTTTGTTAGTATTCATATAATCTAAGAATTACATTTAAGCAATTCATGTTTCTCATATATTACTCCATGATTACAACTGACAGTGAACATTACTGAAGAGTCTGTGTCACGTAGTGTGGGAGGAGATGACGGAGGTGGTGGGAGCTGATGCCATGAGTTACCTCACTGGGTGATATCAGCGCCAGTGACACCAGTGAGCTGGCACCTGAGGTGATTACTGTTGTTGTGTGCCATTGAGTTGGAAATGACCCATAGTTGACCCTCCTCCGGTGGGTTTTCAGAGACTGTAAATCACAGAGGAGGAGATTGCCCATATTTCTCCTGTTGTGCAGCTGGTGGATTTGAATTGCTTTCCTTCTGGCTGGCACCACAACTCTTTATCTCTAGACCACCAGAGCTTGCTAGCACATGAAGAGAGTTCTGGAAACCTGAAAAGTCAGTTTAGCAGAAATTCTGCCAGAGATTTCATGTCCACACCCATCATGAATTTTCACATTCAGTTTCACGCTGCTGCGCAGCCTGCTAATCATTGTGGTCACCCCCAAAGAAGCCAAGGCACCTCACAAAGGGACGGTGCTCATCCTAAGACAAACCTCCACTTGGGCTGCAGGAAAGATTGACAACAGTAGTTATTGGGGCAGCTTGTAGTAATGAAAGCCCTCACTGCAACTCAAGAGAGAAGCTGATCTGCTCACAGGGTTCACTGAGCCAAAGCCCTGTGGGAGTGTCTGGGAAACTAGACACTGGCATGTTGCTGGAAGGATTACAGTCATGCTTTCTGAGTGAGCAAAGACTTCTGATGAAGTAATGGCTGAGAGCAGCCTCCCACCGTGGCAGACTGGAATACCTACATCTAGTGGAGAAAGGAGTCTCATTCTAATTGTCTGCAGTTCTCAGTTCAAATCGGAACTGCTATCTTCATCTTCGGATAAGAAAAGCAATGATTTATAAACCCTTTATACCTAGACAAATGTCCTTCTAATTCTCTAACCTTATTTTAAAAATACAAATAGAATTTATTCAACACATGCGTGCATGCGTGTATGTACACACACACACACACACACACACAAGCACACACATTTAGTTCTCAAAAGTGTTTCTGTGGGGACTCCTTCAAGAGTAGGTTGACGATTTCCTTTATTCTGAAATGATTCGCTTTGTCTTTGTTACTTGTTTAAAGTTTAATGAAAGAGTCTCTCTCAAAAAACAAAATAAACCCAGATTATCTATATGTGAAGGCAAGACTGTCTAAAGTTTGGAACACCATAAAATGCTGCCCAGAGGAAACTGCAATGTGGAGTTAGGCCAAGGGAATCATGGGAGGAAGGCTGAATGTCCCTTTCTTAAGCTTCCCCCTTCTGTGGTAACAACTCCTACTCTGAGACAGAAAGTAAGACAGATCAGAGATACTCTCCAGAGCATTTGAACTCAAATAGGAGCTAAGCCAAAGGCATAGATCTCTAAAGATAGAGCTTGACGCATCAGAAAGCACACACAAGGAGGGGGGACTTAGTTCCGTTTACTTCCCATACACCAGTGAATGAACAGGAGTTGGGCTGGGAGCATCATTAGTTCTTAGGGAACCCATTATTTACATGGGTTCCAAAGTGCTACCCATGCAGATTCTAAAGGATCAGGTTGCATTTTAACAAGTTCATCCAAGGGATTCTAGTTAGCAGTGCCACACAATATGGACAAGGCTTCTCACTAAGTGATTCTAAAATGTGCCCATGTTTGGGAAAACTCGTGAATTTTCATTGCAGGCAAAATTTTGGTAATTGGAGGCTGAAAAGACAGAAGTCTGTTTGACTTGTAAGGAAAGATCTGGAAGGTTTAGAGCAAGTCCATAGGCTCACTGAGCCCTACAAAGGCAACCATGATGGTCCAGTCCTGGGGTGGAATTCTGGGAAGTGCTGAGTCAGTGCAAGGCTATGTGCTAAGCACAGTTGCTACAGGCTGTGCCCTCTGAATAGAGACTTGTGTCTGCAGAGGTCTAGAACAGTTAAGGAGCTCAGGAAGGTGGTCAGATGGAAGGCCAAGATCTGTGATCTGTGTTTGGATGACAGCTTTAATGTAGAGGTTTTTCAAGAGCATAAATAAATGTTTTGGGATTCCCATTCTTCTCAGTGTTATCTATAATTTATTACGATCCACAAAGTCAAATACCTTAGCATAATTGATAAAACGCAGAGTTCTTTCTGTTATTTTTTGCTTTTAGTGACGCTCACTCAGCAATGATATTTCTCCTTCCACAGCCTTTTTAAAATTCAGCTTGCACTTCTGGCAATTTTAAAAAATCTTCAGGTAAGATTTTTCTTCCATGTAATATTAATGATATTGTTAGATAATTTAAACATTCTATTATCATCCTTTTTTATGGGAACAAATATGGATATTTTTCCAATTAGTTAGAAAAAACAGGTAGCTGTTTTCTAAATTCCTTAGATTAGGCTAGTGAACACATACAAAACTGCATCTCCTTTCTAAAACACCTCAATTGGTACCCCATAGGGGCTTATTTCTTGCCAATGTCTTACTGCGACTTGGACTTCTTCTCTTAGTACTGTTGGTTCTTAATTAAATACTATTTCCTGATAATACAGTGTTTTCATTTGGCAGTGTTTTCATAATTTGTCCTGCTAAGATTAATAGTAGACTATTTATAAGAAGTCTCAGGTCATCGTAGTCCCACATGTTTAATCAGCTGTATAAATCCATAATTTCTAACATTAACAGCTCCGTCCGTGACTCACTTTCTCAATTCCTCTATGGCCCTTGGGTTCAGTGATTTGCTAGAAGGTCTCCCAAAGATTCAGACCCATCAGGGGAATGACTCACATGACTATAGGTATACAGGCTGGTTTTGGAGAAACTGGTGAACAATGGACCAGGATCCTGTAGACTGTCAGGTGTGGCATGGCTGGATGATGATTGTGGCTGATGCAGGCTGGATGCTGTGTCCTAGGTGAGTGGTCCATAAGAGAAAACTAAGCACTGAGGTCCTAAGAGCTTAAACAAGCCTCTACTAGGATGAAGCATGTATCTTATCCTAATCCTCTATCTTTAACACAATAATTACTTTAGCACAAAATAAACAGTTAATGATTGGCTAGGAAAGACATCTGAATGATAAACCTTAGACATCGAGAAGTGTCAATCAATTCTTTTAGACTAATGTGGACAGTGACTCTGTGTTTCTTCCATTTTCTTTTGGTGTTTCCTATATATTTCAATATTTTACCCTTTCAATCTTGCAACTTGAGGCTTAAGTTTGTTCTTCAGTTCTTTCAGCTTAAGAAATTCCGAGTGTGTTCTTTCCTTTTAGTTTTCTAACTTCAGCTTTTTGCAGCATTTCTTTATATTATCTTTGTCTTCTCCTGCTGCCTTTTAAAATCTTCTGTTTAGCCCTCTTTTTCATCATTCTTTCCCTTGTTTCGGCTTCTTTGCATTCCGTTGCTAGTTTCAGAGTCTCTTCTGACTGCCATTTCAGTCATTTCTTTCTTCCTTGTCTTTTTAATGAACTTTTGCTTTCTTCATGGATGATGTCATCTCAAAATTCATCTGGTCTTCATTTATCAGTGTTCAGTGCATCAATTATATTCTTGAAATGGTTTTAATCCAGTTGAAGTAGCCTCACAGTCATATTTTGGTTCTCATGGACTTATTTTCATTTTCTATACCTTCAGTTTGAGCTTGTGTATGAGTAGCTGATGGTCTATTTCATAGTCAGCCCCAGGCCTACTTCTGACTGCCAGTTTTGAGCTTCTCTAAAGTGTCTTTCTACAAATGTAATCAATCTGATTCCTGTGTAGTCCATCAGGGAAGATTTATGTAATTAAAAAAAAGCAATTGCAATGAATAAATCACTGATTGTATGCAATTCTACAATGAGATCTCCTATCATCCTATTCCATGATGAACTGTATCTCTATCACCAAGACTGTATTTCCAAATACCATACCTTCTTCTTTCTTTCCAACTTTTGCTTTGTAGCCACCAGTTACAGTTAATACATCTTGATTTCATATTTGATCAACTGCAGAGGTTGGTGGTTGTTGTTGTTGGTTGTGGTGGTTGGTTAGAGGTGGTTGTTTACTATCAAGTCAGAACTGACCCATAGCTGACCTTCCAGCAGATTTTCAGAGGCAGTAAATCATGCGGAAGGAGATTGCCTCTCAGGCTGCACACATGGTGGATTCGAACCAAGTGTTTTTGAATTGGCAGTGCAGCTCGTTACCACTAAGCCACCAGAGCTCCCTTGCAAAATTAGGCAGAAATCCTTAAAATTCACTTTTGGCTTTAGTGGTTGGTGTGTATATTTGAATGATGGTTGTATTAACAGGTTTTCCTTGTATGTATATGGGTAGTGTCCTATCACAATATCGTACTTCAGAAGAGATCATGAAATGCTTTTTCTCCCCCAAATGCTCTTTTTAATGATGATTTCTACACAATTCTATTAAATTTGTCATTCCTGGCATAATAGGGCATATGACTGTCTGCTTAAAAAATGGCTAACATCAGTCCATATCAATCCTAGGATGTCAATCTTTGCATTCCATTTCATTTTTGACAACTTGCAATTTTCCTAGATTCATACTTCACACATTCCATGTTACAGTTTTGTCCTCTTCCTTTTCAGTCTTGCCACATCAATAGATGAAGGCCCTTTGTTGATGGACCACAGCTTTACTCCATTGGAGTAATTATGATAGACTCTTCTTTGAGGAGGGGCCCTTCCTCAATTGCATTTTGAGTAGCTTCCAACCTGAGCGACTCACATTCTGGCACGATACTCAACAATGTTCTTTCAAATCCATAGAGTTTTTGAAAGCCTGATATTTCTATCATCCCAATCAATAAACACCCATAGCAGCAGCTGTTAAGAAATTTAAAAAAAAAATGTTGCATTGGGTAAACCTGCTGTCAAGAACTTCTCCAAAGTTCTAAAGAGCAAAGATGTCGGTTTAAAGACCAAGATGTGTCAAATGCAAGACGCAATCTTTTCAATCACTTCCTATGCCTTTGAAAGTTGGACAATGAATGAAGAAGACTGAAGTAGAAATAATGCCTTTGAAATGTGGTGTTGGTGAAAAGTATTGAATATTCCACAGACATCCAAAAGAAGAAGCAAATCTGCTTTAGAGAAAGTACAACCAGAGTGCTTCTAAGAGGCAAGGATAGTGAAACTTAGTCTTGTGTACTTTGGGTACATATATTTCCAGGAGAAACAACACTTTAGAGAGGGACATCATGCTGAGAAAAGTGAAGGGTCAGAGAAAGAGAGGAAGATCCTCAATAAGGTGGACTGACACAGTGACCAGCACAATGGACTTGAACATGACAGAGATAATGATGATGGTGCATGATAGTGCAAGGTTCAGATCTGCTGTTCATGGGTCACTATGAGTCATCATATTCAACTTGAGGGCACCTAACAATAACAGCTCTGAAAAAGCAAAAGAGAGGAACTTCCTTGGCATTTCTCAAGCTGAGAGAACTGAAAAACAAATTCAAGTCTCAAGTTGCAATAATGAAGGATGCTATGGACAAAATCTTTAATGATCCAGGAAGCATTAAAGGAAGATGGAAAGAATACACAGTGTCAGTATATCAAAAATAATTGGCTGATTAGGAATCATTTCAGGAAGTAGCATAAGATCAAGAACAAAAGGTAATAAAGGAAGAAGCTCAAATTGCACCAAATTTGCAAAAAATAAGACCCCAGAATTGACAGAGTACTAATTGACATATTCCAACAAAGAGGTGCAATCCTGGACGTGCTCATCAGCCTGTGCCGAGAAACCTAGAAGACAGTTAGTTACCTGGCCATCTGGTTCGAAGAAATCCGTATTTATTCCCATTCTCAAAAAAAGATGATCCAACATAATGTGGAAATTATTGAACAATATAATTAACACCACAGGAAAGAAAAATGTTGCTGAATATTATTTCAAATCAGCCAGAACAATACATTGACAGAGAACTAACAGAAATCCAAGATAGATTTAGGAGAGGCACAAATATAATTGCTGATGTCAGGTGGATCTTAGCTGAAAGCAGAGAATATAAGAAGGATGTCTATCTGGGTTTTATTGACTATGAAAAGGCATTTGACTGTGGATCATAACAAATTATGACTAACATTGACAAGACTGGAAATCCCAGAACAATTTTGTTCATGTGAAACTTATACTTAGACCAAGAAGCTGTTGTCTGAACAGAGCAAGAAAATATGGCCTCATTTAAAATCTCTGTAGGTTGGTATCAGGGCTGTATCCTTTTTCCATACCATTCAATCTGTACACTTAACAGATAATTCAAGAAGCTAGACTTTATGAAGAAGAGTGTGGTATCAGGATCAGAGGAAGACATCAACAACCTACTTTATGTTGATGACACAGCCTTGCCCTTTGAAAGTGAGGAGGATTTGAAGTGTTTGCTGCAGAAGATCAAGGATTACAGCCTTCAACATAAAGAAAGCAAAAATCTCACCACCAGACTAATAGGCAATAATAACATAATAAATGGAAAGCAGATTGATGTTTTCAATGATTTCATCTTACTTGGATCCACAATCAACATCCCTGATACCAGCAATCAAAAAATCAAAAGATAATATTGAATTGAGAAAATCTGTTATCAGGGACCTCTCTGGGGTAGTCAGTTTAAAGACTACTAAGATGCATCCTGATCCAAGCTATGGTCTTCTCAATTGCTTGTTATGCATCTGAAAGTTAGACAATGACTAATTGATAATCGATACCTTTGAGTTGTGGTATTGAAGAAGAGTATAGAACATACCATGGACTACCAAGAAAAAAGATTTGTCCGGAAGAAGTGAAACCACGGTATTCTTTTGGAGACAACGGTGGTGAAACTCTGTTCTTACATACTTTTGGCATGTTGTTAACAGAGTTAGTCCTTGGAGAAGGGCATTATGATTGGAAAGGTGGAGGGAGCATCAGTGTAAGAGAGGAAATCCCTTAATGGGATGGATTGATTCCGTGTCTGTAACTATGGGCTGAAGCGTGTTGAGACTGTGAGGACATCATAGGATAGGGCAGAATTCAGATCTGTTGTTCATAGGGCCACTATGAGTTGCAGTCAACTTGAGGGCACATAAGAACAACCCAATCATTGTGTGGGAGTTGTGAAAACAACAGCTTATTGTTTTTGTTAGGTGCCATTGAGTTGACCATATTCATAGTGATCTTGCCTACAAACAATAGATGTGAACCTTACTCTATCTTATATCATCCTCATTATCTTTGATATACATCAGTCCATTGTTAAAACCATCATGTCAATCTGTTTTATTTGAGGTTTTCCTCTCCTTCTGTGACCAGCATGTCTTTCCCCAAGGACAGGTAACTCCTCACAACATACCCAAAGTATAGCCTCTTGTCAAGTCAGAACTGACTCAGAGCTGACCCTACAGTGGGTTTTCAAAGGCAATAAATTACATGAGATGAGTTTGTCCATTCTTCTCCTTTGGAGCAGCTGTGGATTAGAACTTCCTGTCTTTGGGATTACAGCCTAGAAAATATACCTAGAAACATCATGTTAAATAATCAGATACACCACAGGCTACCCAGGATGCTTATAGCCTTTGCTATTTTCATTCTTGAAGATTACACTCTCTCCCTCTCTCATTTTAAATGGACAACAAATACTTGTAATGGTTTAATTCAAAAGAATGAAGATCATCAGAAGCCAAGGGTATATTATAGCCTTCAGCTGGACCCTGTGGCAAGCATGTTCCCTCCATGCTTGAAGTAGCAGCAGTAGCAGCTCAGATGGTAGAGAGTGCCACAGATGTGGATTTAAGTCACGAATTATACTTGTTTGTCTAGTGGTTTGTTTCACCTGCAGGAGTAGGCTACTTTTTTTTTTTTTTAACTTAGTGCCTATCTGCCAGCAAACTTTTTTTAAAAAAATTAAGTTCCATTCATGCACATTGTTTTGAGTTTTTTTTGCCCTCTCCCTTCACCCTCCAAATTCTGTGTGATGCGGTGGTTTCCCACCTTCCTAGCCTCAGCCCCCCTGCCCCCACCCTTCCCTCTTTGGATATCCACACATCTTACTGATTATCCTTCATTTTTACAATAAAATGACAGACACATAGACCAATGGAACAGAATTAAGAACCCAGAAATTAGCCCATCTATCTATGGTCAGCTGGTATTTGGCAAGGAAATAAAACCTATCAAATGGGGAAATGACAACCTCTTCAACAAATGGTGCTGGCAAAACTGGACCCATTACCTGCAGAAAGCTGAAACAGGATCCACATATCACACTATACACAAAAATAAACTCAAGGTGGATCAAAGACCTGGGCGTAAAACCCAAAACCATAAAGATCATAGAGAGAAAATGGGATGAAACTTATGACAGCCTATGGTATAGAGGCTAGCAAATACTGGCTAACTTCTCATAAACCCAACTTCTTAGCTGTGCCAAATATTCAAATACCATTGTTAAAAGTTTAAGTTCTACTATTCTCTTTCCCAGGGAGATTTAGTGGCTAAGCAGTAAAAAGTTGCTCTGCTAACTCAAAGGCATGTATTTCAAAACTAACAGCTTTTCAGTGAAAAGAAAAATAGTTGATCTCCTCCAGTGCCATTTACTGCCTCTGAAAATCTGCTAGCGGATCAGCTACAAATTGGTTCCAACTCAACGAATCCAAAGCAGTCATTAGCCAATTCGT
Source organism: Elephantulus edwardii (assembly GCF_000299155.1). Classification (NCBI taxonomy): domain Eukaryota; kingdom Metazoa; phylum Chordata; class Mammalia; order Macroscelidea; family Macroscelididae; genus Elephantulus; species Elephantulus edwardii. Next base: position 27,666,560 of record NW_006399770.1, read on the forward strand.
CCTTCAGTAGGGCAGAGTCTTCACGGTGAAGTCACTAAGGTAGCAGTCATTCAAGTCTGCTGCCAGTATTCATCTGATCTGATTCTCAGTCATCTGAGCTCCAACCTCTCTGGCCTCTGATAAAGTTCACTAAGAGATCATGCCTTTGTTATGAGCCTCACAAGATGGCAATCCAGCAAAATCTTTAAGTGACCTTAGGTTTGGCCTCTGTACTCCTTGGTCCACTCTTCCATAGTTACTGCTTCTACGATGATAGCTTTTACAATTGCAATGAACTCTGTTAACCAACAATACTCAAAACTGAGTCCCATAATCCTATCAGTATCGTTCCCTACTTTCTCTTCCCTAAACAGGCAGGAAAAGAGAAAACAAGTGAGAAGACTCCCTTCTCCCCACACTCAAGAAAGTGTAAAAATCAGTCACTTCATTCCGTCTCTCTCTCTCTCTCTCCCCCTTCTCCATCTCTCTACCGCCCCCTCCCTTCCCCTCCCTTTCTCCCTCTTCCGTCATTTTTTCTTTCTTTCTTTCCCTCTACCCCTTCCCTGCATCCCCCCTCTCTTTTTGATAGACAATTACATTGTTGTCCCTATTAAACCTCAACAAGCTAGACTAACACAGTGATTGAAACAGTGGATTTAGACATAGAAATGTTTGTGAGGACGGATCAGTACTGGGTAGTTTTTGTTCTGTTAAAAATAAGGCTATTATGAGTTTGAACTGGCCCAGTGGGCATCTAGCAACAACAACAACTATCAGACCAATCCTCTGAGGAGGTAAGTATGCCCTTTGTTCTGAAGAATTTCTGTTCTGGTTGGAACTTTCATAAGTACTTTCATAAGCAAAATGCAGCCCAAAGCAAACCATCAAATGGCAGCAACTTACACAAGTTCACAGTGTCAAACATATTTCCTTGTTTGGTTGGTTAATTGGCTGGGTTCTGGTAAGGCCACTTCAAGGCTCTGTGGACTAGGTCAGGAGGCATCAGCTGTACGTATGAGCCTGCTGCTGTAAACTCAGGAGTGCCACACTTTCCTTTATTTAGGATTAGCCAGTTCCTTCTTTTTCTCTCATCTGTAGTCTCTGCAAATTATGTCAATGGATACTTGTGGAACACGCTCAAACTCTGCCCTTCTCTTCATTGCTGCATCTCTCTCACTTCCATTCATCAAGCAGACCCAGGTGTTCACTACAAGCAAGTGTACCAGACGGTCTACCTGCTGGTTCCTTTTAACTTCCGGTCCTAGAAGAGGTTTCTTCTAAGGAGCGTTAAATTTTCCTGTGTGGATGCATCCAATGGCAAACTATGTGTTTGAAATGTAAAAAGCAAAACAGGCATTTTTCTCCTTCGCACACCCCACCCCACCCCTGCAGGTCCTTCCTTCAAGTGCAAATCTTCTGTTCACTGTAACATTTCTGGATGGGTTGGCATGTCTTTGAAAACCCAAATTTTCTAAGTGGAAAGAAACTGGGTGGAGCTCAGATTTTTTTGACTTAAGAGCCTACAATTCTATATGCAGGACTACTGCATTCAAACTTCCTGCGTAAATCCTCAAAACCTAAAACTGCCATCAAGTCTACCCTCCACTGAGTTTCTGAGATTGTGAATCTTAATGGGAGGAGATTGTCCATCTTTCTTCCACAAAATGGTTGGTGAACTTGAACCAACAGAGACACAGAACCTTTTGTTTTAGCAGTGGACCACGTTTCATTTAAACACTACACCATCAAAGCTCCTTGAGTAAATTTTACTTCCTCTTTTATCATAACTAGTACCGATCTCCATACCTTTTGAACCTGTATGCAGAACAGATTCCGGAGGCTGGGCTGTATGAGGAGAAGTGTGGCATCAGAATTGGTGGAAGATTCATCAACAATCTGTGTTATGCAGATGACACAACTCTGCTTGCTAAAATGGAAGAGGACCCAAAGCACTTGCTGCAGAAGGTCAAGGACTGCAGCCTTCAATATGGATTGGGTCTCAATATCAAGAAGACTAAGATTCCTACCACTGGGCCAGTTGGCAGCATCAAGATGGATGGTGAAGAGACTGAGACTGTAAACAGCTTTAGTTTGCTTGGTTCCACAGTCAACACTCTTGGTACCAGCAGCCAGGAAATTAAAAGACGTATTGCAATGGGAAAGTCTCCAAAGTACTGAAGAGCAATGGTGTCACTCTGGAGACTAAGGTGAGCCTGATACAGGCCATGGCTTTGCAATCACTTGCTATGTGTCAGAGAGCTGGACAATAACTAGGGAGGTTAGAAGGAGAATTGATGCCTTTGAGCTGTGGTGCTGGAGAAGAATATTGAATATATTATGGACTGCTAGGAAGACAAACAGGTTCCTCCAGGAGAGGGTTAAATCAGGCTGCTCCTTGGAAGCAAGGATTCTGAAGCTTCGTCTGACATACTTTGGATATGTTCAAGAAGGGACCAGTCCTTGGAGAAGGATGTTATGCTTGGGAGGGTGGAAGACAGCGCTGAAGAGAAAGACCCTCTTATTAGGTGGATTGATTCAGTGACTGGGGTAATGGGGGAAGGTGTGTCGGAGACAGTGAGATTGGCACAGGATAGAGTAGGGTTTAAGGCTGTTGTACATAGGGTTGCTAGGAGTCGCAGATGACTCGATGGCATATAACAACACCAACAAGTAAATATTGTCAAGTATTATAAAGTTAGCCCTTTACCTCTGCAAGAAGTGGCCAGGGCTCCCCATCTGGCAGTAATCCTAGGCTTGACTGTGCTCTGCTCTCTTGCTCCATGGGCGGCCATACCTTTCTGTTAGGATCCTGAAGAAACATAGAAGCCCAGGTTTGAGTGCCTCAGAGAGGACTAACAAGTTTCCTTCAGAGAAGGTAAAAGTGAACGTTGTTGTTGTTAGATGCCACTGAGTTGAGTATGACTTATGAAGTTGAGTATGACTTATGACTTATATCCTATGAAGAACGGTTCTGAACTCTGTCTTATCCGGTGCCAACCTCACAATATCTGACATACTTAAGCCCTGTTCATCCTCATTCTCCTCTGTGCCTCCCTTATATCCTCATACTCATTTTACTAGTTATCTATTTCTACAATAATGGTTTTATGTAGTATTTGTCCTAATGAGACTGAGTTAGTTCACTCAGCATAATATTTTCCAGTCTCTCCCAAGTAATGTAGTAATTTTCAAAATCACTGCTCCTTTGTACTGGTCGTATTCCAACATGGGAATGTATCACAATTTTTTCAATCCATTTAATTGTATTTGGACATCTGGGCTGTTTCCATGTTCTTGTGATTATGAATAAGGCAGCTATGAACATTGGTTTATAAATCTCCATTTGTGTCTCAATTCTCATTTCCTTGGAGTATATTTTTAGCAATGGAATAGCTGGGTCATATGGAATTTCTATGTTCAGCTTTTTGAGGAAACGCCAACCTGCCTCCCAAAGCAGTTGTATCATTTTACAATCTCACCAACAGTGAACGAGAGTTCCTATCTCTCGGCGTCCTCTTCAACATTCATTGCTTGCTGTCCTGTTACACTTATGTGAGCACATTTTTTTTTATGGAAAAGTAAAAGAAAAGATTCCTTCATTGTTTTACAAACCCTCCCCCAGGTCCCCTCCACCATGTAGCCCTCACTCTAGTCTCCTGTGATGACAGAAATACCCAGTTATATCTCTCTTTTAAACGGTTCTCTCCCTCCTCTGTTTCAGTGCAGTATACATTATTGAACCCATCTTACTCAGTCTCTCCCCAACCCCAAGGACAGTCCCATTCTACAACAGTGGCATCATGTAATATTTGTCCTTTTGTGACTGGGATATTTCACTCAGCATAATGTTCTCCAGAGTCAACCATTTTGAATAATATTGCATGAGTTCCTTGTTTTTTAATGCAGCATAGTATTCCATTGTGCGAATATACCACAGCTTCTCTAGCCATTCGTTTGTTGATGGGCACTTAGGTTGTTTCCAACTCCTTGCTATTGTGAACAAAGCTGCAATAAACATGGGTGTGCATATATCTGCTTGAATGTCAGCTATGGTCTCTTCAGGGTATATTCCCAGTAGTGGAATTGCTGGGTCAAATGGTATCTCTATTTGCAACTTTTTGAGAAAGCGCCATACTGCTTTCCACAGGGGTTGCACCATTTTACACTCCCACCAACAGTGAATCAGGGTTCCAGTTTCTCCACAACCTTGCCAGCATTTGTTGCATGCTGTTCTGTTAAATTTTGCTATTTTGACTGGGGTGAAATGATATCTCATAGTTGTTTTAATTTGCATCTCTCTTAGGGCTAGGGATTTTGAGCATTTCTTCATGTGTTTGTTAGCCATCTGAATGTCGTCTTCGGTGAAGTGCCTGTTCATATCCTGTGCCCATTTTTCTAATGGATTATTTACCTTTATCTTGTTGTGGTGTATGTGAGCACATTTAACTGCATGGATCATCACAAATTATGGCTAACTTTGAGAAAAATGGAAGCCTCAGAATACTTAGTTGTGTTCATGTGAAACCTAGAAGCTGTTTTCCAAACAGAGCAAGTGAAACACTGCATGGTTTAAAAATAAGATAGGTATGTATCAGGATTGTACCTTTTTTCCATACCAGTTCAATCTATACAGTGTACAAATCTGATCAGCTGAATTTTATGAAGAATAATGTGGTATCAGAATTGGAGGAAGACTCATCAACAACCTATGTTATGCAGATGACACAAACTTACTTGCTGAAAGTGCTTAGTGCACAAGATCGAAGAAAACAGTCTTCAATATGGGCTACATTTCTACAACAAGAAAACACAAATTCTCATCACTGGACCAATAGACAACTTCTGCATAAATGGAGAAAAGATTGAAATTGTCAATGATTTCATCTTACTTGAACCCACAGTCCACACCCTTAGTACCAGCAGTCAGGAGATATATTGCACTGGGAAAGTCAGGGACCTCTCCAAATTACTGAGGAGTAATTATGTAAGTTTGAAGACTAAGGTGTGCCTGACTCAAACTATGATTCTTTCAATCACTTGCAATGTATCTGAGAGGTTAGCAATGTGTGCTTATATCTGCTTGGGTGGCAGTTCTGGTTTCTTTGGGGTAAATTCCCAGAAGTGGAATTGCTGGGCCAAATGGTATTTCTATTTGCAACTTTTTGAGAAAGCTCCATACAGCCCTCCATAGTGGTTGCACCATTTTACACTCCCACCAACAGTGAATAAGGGTTCCAGATTCTCCACAACCTCACCAGCATTTGATGTTTGCTGCTCTGTCAAATTTTGCTATTCTTAGTGAGGTGAGATGCTATCTCATAGTTGTTTTGATTTACATCTCTCTTAGAGCTAAGCTGCACACATAGATAGATTGGTTGAGCCATATAGAATTCAATCTCTCTCTTTTTTTTTCTTCCTTTACCGTGATGCTGCTTATCAGTCTACTTGTAAGGATTTTTATTGTCTTCACATTCAGGTGTATTCTCAATTGTACTTCTATATTGAAGCTGTAGTCTTTTAGAGAGTGCTTCACGTCTTCCTTTTTAGCAAGCGAGGTTGTGCGATCTGCATAGTACAGGTTGTTAATAAGTTTTTCTCCAAACCTGACTGGTGTTCTTAATGTAGTCCAGCTTCTCAGATTATTTGTTCAGCTCCCAAATTGAATAGATTTCATTTTCACCTTTTCACCACATAGTATCCTCTTGGGAGTTTTAGTGGCCTAGAAGGGGGAAAAATCCCTGCAATCCAAAGAAACGCAGTTCGAATCCACCCCCTGTTCCTTGGGAGAAGTATGGGCACTCTCCTCCCAACTGATTTACTGCCTCTGAAAACCTATCGGGTTTTCAGGTATGGGTCGGCTCCATCCAACTTCATGGCACACAACAATTCTCCTTGTTCTGTTTGAACAACTGCCTCAGGGTCCATGTACCAGTTCCACATGAGTGATAATCAGTGTTCTGGAATTCCCATTCTTCCCTACTTGTCATGAGCCACACAGTTGAATGGTTTAATGTAGTCCACAAAATATAAATATACATCTTTCTAGTATCCTTTGCTATCCATCTTCATATGTTAATTCAACTTGCTATACATCATGTTAAATTACAGTGCTTGCTCACAGCAGCTTGCTTTTTTTAAAAAATTGGTTTGTTTACAAAGTTTGTATACGCTGTGTTTCAGACCAAATGAAGAAGACTTCATTCACATTGTGTGTCATACAATAATTCTCATGCATTATGTTTTGTAAAATTAATCACATTGGCCCTAGCCCATCATTACCCTGTCTTTTCCCCTAGATATTTCTCATTTCCTTCTCTCCTCCATCCACCCACCAAACTGTGCAACCCTGTGGTTTCACCCCAATTCATCCTCAGCTCACTCACAGGCAGGACCAGACCTATTTTTAAATACCAAGGCCCGCCCCCCCAGATTCTACTTGCCCACACAGAAACTTCCCACCCAAACTGATTGTCAATGAGATCAGATATAGTTAATCATTTTACACATGATTGCTAACACAATTTAGAAATGTCCAAATAGTTTACCCTGGCTTTCAAGTAAATCACAAAAACTTAATCACGAGGATCCAGCTTCGCCAGGCTAAAGACTTACTCACAGGCAGAACCAGACCAATTTTCAAATAGCAAATTAAGACTTTTTACAAAATTTTGCACTCTGAAATTGATCAAACATGCAATCAGGATGCACTAATGATAATTGGTGACTGGAATGTAAAAGTAGAAAACAATGAAGAAGGAACGTTGTTGTTGTT
>NW_006399770.1:27674905-27687746 GCF_000299155.1 Elephantulus edwardii
TTTCGATACAGTGACTCAGTATATTCCTTCTATCTTCTTTTAGTACTTCCTGGATCATTTAACATTCTGCCGAAAGCATCCTTGACTACAGCAACTCGAGGTTTGAATTTGTTCTTCAGTTCCTTGAGCTTAAGATATATGAGGCTGGAAATAGAATGATTGAATTTTGTTTTTACAGTGATTTATTAATTGCAAATACTTTTTCTAAAAGGCACAAAAGACGACTTTACACATGGATTTCACCCAATGGGCTACGTAGCAATCAGATTGAACACATTTGTGGAAGAAATCATTGGAGAAGCTCAATATCAGCAATCAAACTTGCCAGGGGCAGACTGTGGGCCAGATCATCAATTATTCATATGTAAGTTCAAACTGAGGCCAAATCAATTCTAACGGAATTTCATGATCATCTTTAAGAATAGGTTTGGAGAAGCCAAATAGGCTTCCATTTTATGGAGCACTCCCTCCATTTGAGTAACCAAATCCGGCGTGTGGAAAATTTCTGCCCCAGTCCTTAAGTTTTGTCTTGGACTGATTTCCAAAATAGTAGTTGCTATTGTTTATGTAAACGTTTTGCATTGTACTCTTGATAAACCCAAGATGTAAATGTTTTGCACTGTACCCTTTATAAATCCAAGATGTAGATGTTTTGTACTGTACCCATGACAATATCACTGTAGCCTTAGAAATATGTCAACAGTAAGATATTATAGCGTGGGCCCACATAGCCCAGCATCTAAAGGAAGGTAAGAATATAAAAGCACGTAGCTGAAGCTAGGAAAGTGGGGAATCCTGTGGTATTGCTGGGGCCCTCGCAGTGCAGCGAATAATGACCTCACTTATAATTCAGCAACGTGTGTCTCTTAATTCATTGGGTACAAGAAGTTTGAGGCATTGAACACCAATGATAGAAGAACAGATGAGTTGTGGGATGATATCAAGGATATCATCCATGAAAAAAGCAAAAGGTCAGTATAAAAACAGAGAAGAGAGAAAGAAAATGAAATGGAAGTCAGAAGAGACTCTAAAGATTGCACTGGCATGTCAAGAATCCAAATCTAAAGGAAAGCATGTTGAAATGAAAGAGCTGAACTGATGGTTTCAAAGGACAACTCGGGAGGACAAAGCAAAGTATTATAATGGAATGTGCAGAGAACTGGAATTGGAGAATAAAAAGGGAAGAACTCTCTCTGCATTTCTCAAGCTGAAATAATTAAAAAATAAATTTAGAAAAAAATTTAAAAAAATAAATAAATAAATTTAGGCTTCATGTCGCAATGTTGAGAGATGTTATGAGCAATGTATTGAATGACTCAGAAAGTATCAAAAGAAGATGGAGGTAATACACAGTCACTGTACCAGAAACAACTGACACTGAAAAATTTCAACAAGTACCATATGAACAGGAGCCAATGGTAATGAAAGAGGAAGTGGAAGCTGCATTGAAGGCATTGGCAAAAAATAAGGCTCCAGAAATAGATGGAATACCAACTGGCTTGTTTCAATTAACAAATGCAGGCTTGGATACACTCATCAGTCTATGCTGGGAAATTTGCAGGATAGCTGCCTGGCCAATGGATTGGAAGAGGTCCATATTTGTTTCTATTCCAAAGAAGGGTGATCCAATTGAATGTGGAAATTATAAAACAATATCGTCGATACCATATGCTAGCAAAATACTATTGAAGATCATTCAAAAACGGCTGGAACAGTAATAGACAGGGAATTGCCAGAAGTTCAAGTGGAAATTTGAAGAGGTCATGGTACGAAGGATATCATTGTTAATATCAGATGAATCCTGGCTGAAAGTAAGGAATACCAGAAGAATGTCTATTTGTGATTTATTGACCATGCAAAGGCATTTGACTGTGTGGATCCTGACAAATTGTGGCTGACATTGAGAAGAATGGAAATCCCAGAGCACTTGATTGTGCTCATGAGGAACCTATACCTAGAGCAGGAGGCTGTTGTGTGAACAGAGCAGGGAAGCACTGTATGGTTTGGAATTGGGAAGGGAGTGCATCAGGGATGTATTCTATTTCCATACTTGTTCAATCTATATGCTGAGCAAATTATCCAAGAAGCTGGACTCTATGAAGAGGAATGTGGCATAAGGATTGGAGAGAGACTTATCAATAACCTGCGTTATGCAGATGACACAACTTGCTGAAAGTGAGGAGGAGTTGAAGCACTTGTTGCAGAAGATCAAGGAATGAAGCTTTCAGTATGGATTGTGTGTCAGTATCAAGAAAACAAAGATTCTTACCATTGGTCCAATAGGCAGTGTCATGATGGATGGAGAGGAGATTGAAACTGTCAACAGCTTCATCTTGCTTGGATCCAAAATTAACACCCTTGGTATGAGCAGTTAGGAAATGAGATGCATTGTAATGGGAAAAGCTGCAGTGAGGGACCTTTCCAAATTATTGAGAAGTAGTGATGTCAGTTTGAGGACTAAGGTTCATCTGATTCAGGCCATAGTCTTTCCAATCACTAGTTATGCATCCAAGACCTGGACTATGAATAAGGATGACAGAAAAAGAATTTATGCCTTTGAGCTGTGGTGTTGGAGAAGAGTACTGAACATTCTGTCAACAGCCAAGAAAACAAGTAGGTATGTCTTGGAGAGGGTGCAGCTTGAGTGCCTTTTGAGGCAAGAATGATGAGGCTTTGCTTCACATACTTTGGACATATTGTTAGGAGGTGCTATTCCGTGGAGAGGGACATGATGTTGGGAAAGGTGGCGGATCATCGAAGGAGAGGAAGACCCTCAACTGGTGGCTTGACAAGGTGACTGCTGCAATGGGCTCTTGTGAGTCAGGAAGTGTGAGGATAGTGCAGGACAGGACTAGGTTCAGATGTTTTGCTCATAGGGTCACTATGAGTCGTACTTGACTCAACGGCTTTTAACTGCAACAACAATATCCTCAGCTCTCCCTCCCTTGAGCTCCCATACATGTTTTACTAGTTACCCTTCTGTTTTTATAATAATGGTCCTATGCAGTATTTGTCCTTATAAGCCGGCTTTAGTTCATTCAGCATACAGCTCTCCAGCCTCTCCCAAGTTACATAGTATTTTTTAAATCATTGCTCCTACAGTGCTGCATAGTATTCCGGTGTGTGAATGTACCACAATTTCTCAATCCATTCGGTTGTGGTTGCACATTTGGGCTGTTTCCACGTTCTTGCGATGGTGAATAATGCTGTCACAGCACCTTTCTAACATCACTCAACAGCTCAACTGCTTGCCATCCAGTCAAAACCGACTCACTGCTGAACCTCCTTTAGCTTTCCAAGGCTATACAGCACGGGAGGGGTGTGTCCTTTGGGTAAGAGGCAAGCTCCCAAGGGACTAGGCCATCACAGAGACCTCCCTTCTAACACCACAGGACAAGAAAATTTGAGATCAGCAGCGTCCCGCTAGGGGGCACCAGGCTTCCCCTCGTCCGACCGGCCACTCGCACCGGGCAGGCTCAGACCCGGGGTGGGAGGGAATCCTCCGGCCGGCGCCGTGACGACACGAGGGCGCGGCCTGTGCGGAGGCGGGGCTTCCCTGCCTCTCCCCGCAGCGAGGGGCGTGGCATGTGCGGAGGCGGGGCCTCCCGCCTCTCCCCGCAGCGAGGGGCGTGGCCTGCCCACCCCAGGCGCCTTTTTCACGGCCAGAGTAGGCAAGAGAGCGGGAGGTGCTAGCTCTGTTTGCTGGTGTTGAGAAGGAAGATGGCGCCGCCAGTGACCGAGCGGGGGCTGAAGAGCGTCGTGTGGCAAAGTGAGTGCCATGGGGTCGGGACCGACCGAGGGAAAGCCTGGAGCCTGTCGCTCCTGGTTTTGCTTTCCGGCTAGGCTTGAAGTCTCTGGAGGTGCCGGCGGGGCACTTGTTGCTTTGGACCCAAGTCCCTGCTCGGACTTCTTCCTGCTTGCTTTCCCAGTCAGCCGTGCCAGCTGCGGGGATGGGCGGGGTGCGGGAGGACGCGGCCTGCTACCTCGGATTTGTCGCGAGTGCTGTGGCAACGCCGCCGGGTCGGGTCCCAGAGTAACCCCCAAGGGGAGCGGACCCCGGGTCCATTCTCCCTCCCGACCCCCGGCCCCTGTGTGCGCTGCCGGTAGCCTTGGCCGCGCCGCCCACCTTGCTCGGCTCCCGCGTGGGTCCAGCCCCGCAGAGCACCCCAGCCCGCGCCCGAGCCCCACCAGTCGGTGATGTCTCTCCACCTTAGACAATCTGCGCTCTGTATTTCTCCATCTCGTCCTCTTGCAACCCTCCCCAGCACATACAAACACACACACCCAACTCCACTTGAGTTTTCAAAGATTGCTTGTTCTGCTTATTCATGTTGGTATCAACGATAATTTTACAACCATAGTTTTCAGTATCTTTCACTGTTAAAAAGATGCTTCGTCCACTGTTCCTACAAAGTCCTTGGGAAAGACCATTGGATGGGGCTGCAAATAGTAAATATGCAACCGTGCCAATTCTCTGTATAGCTCGGGCAGAGCTGCACCTTCTTATCTACCTTTGCACTGGGGGCCACTCCCTACTGTTAGCACTGCCTTACTTATTAATTACTGAGGTTCTGCCATATCATTCTATGGTCTTTCATAAAAATTGCCCCAAACTAGATCTTCCAGATCAGAATGAAATCCCAAAGAATGAAATCGCCAAACAGGAAAGACCATCACTGTTAGGCATTGCTGGGTGGGTTCCAAGTAATTATGGTCTAGTAGTAGCAACTAATTAGTATTTTTGACTCTGACTTGTTGAACAAAGAATATAAATGTCTAGGTTGACAAAATTTTGGTACTTAGAGAGTTGCTTGTGTAAATTAAAATTCCAAATCAGTAACTCATGTAGCAAGCAGGGGGAGGTGTGGTGGCCTCGTGGTAAGAAGTGGGCTGCAATCTGAAGGCGCCCAGTTTGAATCCACCAGTTGCTCTGGGGAGAAGGATGGTCAGTCTCCTTCTATGCATTTCACTGCCTCTGAAAACCCATTGGAGAGTCAGCTGTGTGTCTGGGTTAGTTCCGACTCAACAGTACACAACAACAAACTTACTAATGAATGACTGAGAAGTTTAAAAAGTTATGAAAGCATTTTTTTTTAAAAAAGGATATTTTTTTAGGTTAGTATTTTGTTTTTCATGACTGACACTGTTGACTGAGCTTTTGTGATGTTTTAAAAATCACCATTTAAGTTGTTTATAAGAAAATGGATAATTTCCAGTTTTAATAATTTGAGAGCTATTTGGCCCCTTTATCAGCACTTTTCAGCAAAGAAGGTGATAGTGATACTACACTTGGTATTATGGAGGTTAGACAAGAGATAACAACATTTCTGTCCTGGGCTTTTAACCTGAAGTGGTACCAGGATATCTAGATGGAGTGTAAGAGGAAGAAGGAAGGCCACTGGAAAGAAAGTGTTACAGGCTTGACAAATCTTTGTGTCTTCGTGGAAACAGAAGCATAACCAGAAGATTAGATGGCATTCATTCAATGTTTATTGACTATTTTTATGGAGAAGAAGCCTTCATAAGATTCTGTTAGCAGAAATGAAAGAGTCTGAAAGAAAATGTTGAAGGAATCACCTAAGAGGTAGTACAGACTTTCTTTTAACTGGGGTAGATGGCGAGATTGAAGATAATACAACTAGGTGAAGATAGAAAGCTCTTGAAGTATCATAAATAAGAAGAAAGAAAGAAATACTTCTTGAGCTTTTATTTTTTGCCAGGTACTATTCTATATAGCTACCAAAACAATTTCATAAAAATTGATACTCCCATTTCAGTGATGTTAAAACTGACACAGAAATTAGCTTAACAGAATTAGTCATAATAACTAAGAAGTGGAACAGCCCTAATGTGTATTAGCTTATAATAGTATAGAACTGAATAGTATTTAGCAATAAAAAACCCAATATTTATACAACCTACAATGTAGCTTAACTTTGAAAGCATTATGATAAATAAGCCAGCCATTGAGTACCACATTTAGGCGGAAACAAACAAATGGCCTTGGAAAATGGACAACCAGAATATTCCTTAGAAGCAAGGATGGTGAGACTTCATTGCACATACTTTGGCAGTGTTACTACGTGGGACCAGTTTCTGAAGAAAGACACCATGCTTGATAGAATAATGAAAAAGAGACCTTCAATGAAATGGGTTGACACAACAGCTGCAGTAATAGATATTGTAAGGATGCTGGAGGATTGACCAGTATTTCATTCTTTAGTACATAGAGTCACTGTGTGTTGGACCAACTTGAGCATCAAACAACAACAGACAGAAAGTAGACTAGTGGTTGTTTAGGTCTGGGGATTGATGTTTTTAAATTGTTGCGTTGGGAAAGAGTACTGAGTATCACTATCAAAAATCAAGTCTGTCTTGGAGGAAGTGCAACTACAGTCCTCTTTAAAGGAAAGAATGGTTAATCTTTGTCGTACATGCTTAGGATATGTTGTCAGGTGGGGCCAGTCCTTGGAAAAGGACATCCATCATTCTGGGAAAGGTCAGAGAAAGAGAGGAAGACCCCAACAAGATGAATTGACATAGTGACTATAACAGTGGGCTCAGTCATATGAGAGATGGTGAGGATGGAGCCAGGAGAGTGCAAGGTTCAGATCTGTTGTTTATAGAGTCACCATGAGTGGTAGTCACCTGATGGCACTTGACAACAACAGTAACAATTTATACATAAACCAAGTGTATAAACCTACATTGCCCGATGTACTTCTTGATTTTTCATCTAGTCTGTATCATTGCTCTTCTTGAAATCTTCTATTTCCAATTAATGAGCCTAATTTCTTGATCTTGAATGCTCTTTTCCCTTCCCTATACACTTGGTCAAATTAAAAGCCAGCCCTTAAGTTTCAGTTCAGGTGGAGTTTCTACTTTCAAATGATGTCTCACTTTAACTCAGCTTCTTATGTTTCTGTACCATTTAGTGTGCCCTTCTCACATATCAATTCTTGCTGCCACCTCATGCGAGTCTCATGATAAAGCTTCGTGAAGATAGTTCCTCTATTGTGTTTTGTAGGGATTTAAGTTCCTAATGGGTCCTGGCACAGAGCCTTGGGTATATGTGCTTCTTAAAATGGATTAATAATTTAATCTTGAACTTTGTGTGTCCATTTTTTTATTACCTTGTTGTGTGCCATCGAGTCAGAACCAACCCATTACTGACCACCCCCTAAACCCCCCATGGGTTTTCAGAGATAGTAAATACAGGAGGAGATTGTCCATCCTTCTCCTGTAGAGCAGCTGGTAGATTCAAACCTTGTACCTTTGGGTTTGCAGCGCAGCTCCTTACCACTTGGCCACCTTTTGGTCCAAGTATACTGTAGATACCATGATTTTGGTTATGGACCACCGCAGGAAAGCTAACATTGCAATAAAGTGAGTCACAGGAATTTTTTTTTGTTCATTTGTTTTCCAGCGCAGTGTAAAAGCTACGTTTTGCGCTATGTTGTTGATAGGTGCCCTTGAGCTGACCATGACTCATATATATCTTCTGAAGAACAGATCTGAACCTTGCACTATCCAGCTCCATCCTCACCATCTCTGATGTGCTCAAGCGCATTGTTATAGTTACTGTGTCAATCCATCTTCTTTAGCATCCTCCTCTCTCTCTCTGACCCTCCACCTTTCCCAGCATGTCTTTTTCCAAGGACTAGTCACTCCTGACAACATGCCCAAAGTATATGAGACAAAGTTTCACCATCCTTGCCTCTAAGGAGTACTCTAACTGCACAAGATAGACTTGTTTATTCCTTTGGCAGCCTCAATACTCAATACTCTTCTCCAGTACTCAGTACTCTTTCCCAGCACCACAATTCAGAGGCATCAGTTCTTTGGTCACCATATTCATTGAACATCTTTCACAACATAGTGGCTTGGATCAGGCACACCTTAGTCTTCAAACGGACACTCTTGTTCTTTCCAGCCTTGAAGTCCTTGACAGCAGGTATATCCAATGCAACACTTTTATAATTTTTTTAATTTGACAACTTTTATGGTTGTTGATTATGGGCCAAAGTGAAATGAAGTCATTAACAGCTTCAGTCTTCTCTATCATGATGCTACCTGTTGGTCTAGTGTTAGGGATTTTTGTGTCCTTGATACTGAGATGTAACTCATTTTGAAGGGTGAGGTCTTTGATCTTTTGCTAGACTATTAAATGTGCCAGGGTAATCTGTGTGAGTTGCAGCCTCCTGAAAACCCACTGGAAAGTTAGCTGTGATTAATTTAAACTTGATAGCAGTGAGTTCAAACATTGTGCAAAGTTTGAAATACTGTGAGAACTATGAAAATGGGACACACATACTGTTGGAAAACAGTAACAAAGATTTTTCTGAGTTAGGGTTGTCACAAACTTTCCATTTAAAAAAAACCCCACATTATCTCTGAAATGTAATAAAATATGCCTTGTCAATATTATTGAATTTCTATGGGAATATAGTGAAGACAGACAGATTCTCAGCCCCCTTAAAGCTGCATTCAAATGAGGAGATACAGAAAATAAAGAATAAATATTATTTCAGTTTCTGATATAAAAAGAGAGGCTACTCTGGCTAGATGGATTGGAAGTCCAAAAAACGACTGGAACAGCACAGCAGCCGAGAACTGCCAGAAGTCCAGGCTGGGTTTAGGAGGGGTCGTGGTACTAGGGATATTGTAGCTGATGTTATATGGATCTTAGCTTAAAGCAGTTAACTTATACTTGGACCAGGAGACAGTTGTCAGAACAGAGCAAGGAAACACTGCATGGGTCAATATTGGGAAGAGCTTGCGCCAGGGATGTGTCCTGCTTCCATACCTTTTCAATCTGTATGCAGAACAGATTATCCGGGAGGCTGGGCTCTATGAGGAGGAATATGGGTTCAAGATTGGTAGAAGATCTATCAACAATCTGCGATATGCAGATGACACAACCCTGCTTGCTGAAACTGAGGAGGACCTGAAGCGCATGCTGCAGAGGGTCAAAGGACTGCAGCCTCCAATATGGACTGAGGCTCAATGTCAAGAAGACAAAGATTCTCACCACTGGACCAATTGGCAGCATCAGGATGAATGGTGAAGAGATTGAGATTGTTCACAGCTTTAGTTTGCTTGGCTCCAAAGTCAACACTCTCCGCACCAGTAGCCAGAAAATGAAAAGACGTATTGCGATGGGAAAGTCTGCTGTTAGGGACCTCTCCAAAGTACTGAAGAGCAATGGTGTCTCTCTGGAGACTAAGGTGTGTCTGATACAGGCCATGGTCTTTGCAATCACTTGTACATCAGAGAGTTGGACAACGTCTAAGGAGGATAGAAGGAGAATTGATGCCTTTGAGCTGTGGTGCTGGAGAAGAGTATTGAGGGTACCATGGACTGCTAGGAAAACAAACAGATTCATCCTGGAAAGGGTCAAACCGGGCAGCTCCTTGGAGGCAAGGTTTCTGAGGCTCCGTCTAACATACTTTGGACATGTTGTAAGGAGGGACTGGTCCTTGGAGAGGGACATCATGCTTGGTAGGGTGGAGGGACAGCGCAGGAGGGGAGGCCTCTGTGAGGTGGATTGATTCAGTGACTGGGGTAATCAGGATGGGTGTATCGGAGATGGTGCGTTTGGCACAGGACAGAGCGGAGTTTAGGGCTGTTGTACATAGGGTCGCTATGAGTCGCAAGGGACTTGACGGCACACAACAACAACAGGTGATATTTGAGCAGAAGTCTAAACCAGAAGAGGTGATCAGTCTTTAAAACAACAAAACTTTAATATTTTCAATATGAAAGGCCACGTTTGTTCACAAGCCTAATTCCTATGCTTAAAGTAGATCATTTCAAGTGCTTGAAATGTCTCATTTTCTTATATTTTACTACCAGGAAAGTAGTAGAAAAATTGTATCAGATAAAAAGATTTAAACAAAGATTGAATGAAATGAAGCATGTTTTTAAAAAGAAACCCATGGCAACAGAGCAATAATTAAACTACCCACAAAGATAGTACATACCACCAGTGATAGTTCTTTTGCATACTCATGATGTTATTCAGTATATTCTATTTTCTCTGTTGTCTTTAAATAATAATTTTATGGCTATTATTCACATCTACTGTATATTTTAGAGTAAACTTTAGAGAACATGAACCAGGGTAGATTGTAAGTGCTTTTGAGTAGGAATAATCAAAGTGTGTTTATTTTAACCACTTGTTTATATTTTTTAAATTTTATTTTATTATTTTGTGTGTGTGTACCATCAAATCAGATCTGACTGGTACAGGAGGGGATTGTCTCTCCTTCTCCAGCAGAGCATCTGGTGGATTTGAACCACTTACCTCTGGGATTGCAGTGCAACTTCTTGCCAGTAGGCCACCAGAGCTCCCCCACTTATTTATATTTTGACTCATAAGCTTTCCCCCTCTTTCATGCCTTCTTCTACTCCTTATCCAGATCCAGACGTTTTTTTTTGGTTGTGCTGTCATTCTGTGCCTTTTTAAAAAAAACCCTAATACTGACTTAACATTTATCGTGTTACTGAAGCATCTTTGTAATCACCTCTTTGCCCCTATACACACACCTTTAATAAAATACCTGGATATGAGATATTTTGATAGCACAAAAATTTAAGAAAATAAAATTAATCTTCTGCCAACTTAGCTGTCCTCTCCAGAGACAACCACTGTTAGATCCCTTCTGACTCCTTCTAGCTGTGTTCTGTGCAAATATAAGTATACATATCTACACACATGCACACAAAATTACATCTGTTCATTTTAAATAAATTTTGTTTTATGTCTTTATTCACTCTTGATTGCTTTTTCTGAACAAAATGAGTTTATTTTACAGAGGAAAATTATATTTAATTTTTGGGAGGATATTGGCCATCCACTTCCAAAATATAACAGGCCTTTGAAAGCCCTATGTACAATAGAGCACACTTAGAGTAGACTAACAAATATGGCAACGGAGGCTGAGCCCTCAAATTTGGAAACACGAAGGAGGAGGATTGGAGCATGGAATGTGAGAAGCATGAAAGCAGCAAAATTGGGCACCATTAAGAAAGAAATGGAGGGAGCTCTGGTGGCCTAGTGGCAAGAAGCTGTGCTGTAATCCCAAAGGCATGTGATTCAACTCTACCAGATCCTCTGCTGGAGAAGGAGGGGCAATCTCCTGTGTCAGTCCGATCCGATTTGACAGCACACAACAACAACAACAGAACCAACATAAGAAAAAAAGAAATGGAACGCATAAATATTGACAGGTATTGGTGAAATGGGATGGATTGACATGGGACATTTTAAATCAGTTGATCATATGTTCTACTATGCTGGAGATGAAAAGGTGAGAAAAAACAGGGTCACTTTTTTAGCTAAAAAGGCTGTTTCTAGATCTATCTTGAAATACAATGTTGTAAGTGACAGGATAATATCAGTATGCATGCAAGGAAGACCTGTTAATATCTCTATCATTAAAACTTATGCATCAGCGAACAGAACCAAAGAGGATGAAATAGGTGATTTCTACCAACTTTTGCAGTCAGAAATCAATTGAACATGCATTAATAATGGGTAATCAGAATGCAAAAGTTGGGAACAGGGAGGAAGGATCAGTAGTTGGAAACATGGATCTTGGCTAAAAGCAGAGAGTACCAGAAGAGTGTCTATCTGTGCTTCATTGATTATCCAAAGGCATTTGATTGTATAGACCACAACAAATTGTAGCTAACCTTGAGAAGTATGGGAATCCCAGAACACTTGATTGTGCTCATGTGAAAAGAAACCTATACTTATTGAACCAGGAAGCAGTTCTTAGAACAAAACAGAGAAACACTGTCTGGTTCAAAATCAGGAAAGGAGTGTGTCAGGGTTGCGTCCTGTTTCCATACCTTTTCAGCTTATATTCAGAACAGATCATTAGGGAAACTGGGCTTAATGAGGAGGAATGTGGCATCAGGATTGGAAGAAGACTCTTCAGCAACCTACATTATGCAGATGACACAACCTTACTTGCTGAACTAAGGAGGACCTGAAGTACTTTCTCCAGAAGGTCAAGGACTGTAGTCTTCAATATGGATTGAAGCTCAACAAAGATGTTCCACACTGGGCCAGTTCGCAGCACCATGATAAATGAAGAAGAGATTGAGGTTGTTAACAATTACAGCTTGCTTGGTTCCACAGTCAACACTCTTGACACCAGCAGTCAGGAAATCAAAAGATGAAGTACATTAGGTAATCTGCTGTCAGAGAACTCCAGAGTACTGAGAAGCAGTGATGTGTCTAGAAACTATGGTGCACTTGATCCAGACCATGAACTTTACAGTTACTTGTTATGGATCAATGACTAAGGATGACAGAAGAGAATTGATGCCTTTGAGTTGTGGTGCTGGAGAAAAGTATTGAACATACCATGGACAGCCAGAAGAACAAATAGATCTGTCTTGGAGAGGGTGAAACCAAGTTTCTCCTTAGAGGCAAGGATTTTGAAGCTGTATCTCACATTCTTTGGGGACATGGCCAGGAAGGACCAATCCTTGGAGAAGGATATCAGGCTCTGAAGGGTGGAGGAACAGTGCAAAAGAGGAAAGCCCTGGATGAGATGGATTGATACAGTAATGGGGGCAATGAGAGTAGGTGTTTTGGAGTCAGACTATCTCAAGGCAGGGCAGGCTTCAGAGCTATTGTACTTAGGGTCTCTATGAGTCACAGGTGACTTGATGGTACATAACAACATCTGAGAAATCATTTATTTTTCAAATGTTTATTGACACTCTTCTAGCTGTATATTCTCTTACTTCCTGGAATTCATAATCCCACTGGAGACTACAGAAATGCAAGTACTAACTGGGAAAAAATATTTGGTAATGACATGTC
>NW_006399770.1:27689092-27690950 GCF_000299155.1 Elephantulus edwardii
TCGGGGTTGGGTGAGACTGAGAAAGATGGGATAATGGGATAAATTATGTATACTGCATTGAAACAGATGAGGAAGAGAACTATTTTAAAGGGATATATGATTAGGTATTATTGTCATGACAGGAGTTCAGATTGAAGGCTGCAAAGTGGACTGGACTTGGGTAAAGGGATTGTATAACAATGAAAGAATTTTTCTTTTACTTTTCAAAGAAAAGAGTGAACTTGGGGAAGGGGGAGGTGAGGGCAGGGAGAAAAGTGCAACAATGAATGGATGGATGGAAAGCCTAAGTCTCTGTAAACTTTCATTAAAATTAATAATAAAAGAGAAAAAAGGGGGGGAATGCAAGTGCTCAGTACTGTGTTAGCAACATGAACGTGTTTTATGGCTGGGAAAAACAACCATTTTCTCTTTGGGGTTGGATCAGGGAAGACTCCAAAGAGGTAATGAGAGTAAGATAGTCCTTGAAAGAATTTGCCAAGCCAAGGGAAAACCTGACCAGAAGTGTAAAGGGAAAAAAAATATTTGATGGTTTATGGGAGAGGAAATAATTCTTTTTGGATGACTACAGGGAATTACAAAGCCGCCACCAAAAAACAAACCCACTGCCTTTGAGTCAAGTAAAACTCACAGCAATCCTATAGGAAAAGGTGGAACTGTCCCATAGTTTCCCAGGCTGAAAATCTTTATGAAAGTAGGCTGTCACATCTTTCTGCCACAGGGCAACTGGTGAATTTAAACCCTTGACCTTTTGGTTAGTGGCCACATAGGTAAACATTGCATTAGCAAAAGGTATAAAAGTTTAGACATTTTCTAAGTAATGGGGAGTTCTAAAAGATTAAATTCCACCCCCTTTCTCAATAGTAGTTACTAGCATTTTTGACACTATTAAAAAATGCTAAAGGAAGTAAATTTCTTGTTCCTGCTTTGAAGGGAAGTGACTCATACCGTTTAGTGAAGTTCACTCATGTTAAGTGTCTTGTTGGATGAATTCTTTTAACCACATACTGTCACCCAGATCAGGATATAAAACCTTTCTTAACTTTGCACACCTCTACCCAGAATAAACACCACCCTCTTTCTCAGTGTGGCCATAGTTTTTAATTTACCATCAAATAATTTTACAGTAGTGACTTTTAGCTTCACACTTCTTTTTTTTTTTTTTTTTTTTAGTTTCTCTGTCATTCAGGGTAGTTGTGCAGGTATACTGTTAACACTAGTTTATTCTTGTCTTTGTTTTTTTGAGTTAAAGTTTACAAATCATATTGACTTTTCATAGACATTTTGTTTTATAACAATTATGATTGACACTCACCAGCATTTGACAACAACAGTATAAATAATTAAAATATTTAATCAACTCCTTTTTGTATATTGTTTTTTCTTTTAAACCGACTTAACTCTTCTTAATTTTTCCTTCTTCCTCCCTTCCCATTCCTACTAACACTCCAAGATTCTGTGTGTAAATCTCTAAAAAGAAAGAATGCTTCATGAACTTTCATGTTGTCCTTGTGCAGGGGCCTTGCTAATTTTTTCTGTATCATTCCAGTTTTAGTATATGTGCTGCCAAAATTATGGCACTGTACCCTGTTTTTAGACAGGATTCTTCCAGATACTTCATTATAAAACATTTTAAGAGTAAATATAAACTTTCTTAAATTTTGAATTAAAATAATTGCTATATTGTTTGTAGATATTTAGTTCACCTTATAGTTGTCCTCAGCTTTCACTTGTTCTGCTGTTATATAATTTTTAAAATTATATCTTGATAGCTGTAAGTTATTACACAGTTTTGTCTTTTTGAAATAATCTTTTTTTAAAAAATTCTGTTTTATTAATTTTAATGAACATTTATAGAGAT
>NW_006399770.1:27691670-27707540 GCF_000299155.1 Elephantulus edwardii
TCTATTCCTACTGGGGTGAGATGATATCTCATACTGGTTTTGTTTTGCATCTCTCTTAGAGCTAGGGATTTTGAACATTTCTTCATGTGCTTGTTGGACATCTGAATGTCTTCTTTGGTGAAGTGTCTGTTCATATCCTGTGCCCATTTTTCAAGTGGATTATTTACCTTTATCTTGTTGTGTATTTTTTAAATTCTAGCTATAAGTCCCTCATCTGACATGTAATTACGAAATACTTTTTCCCAGTCTGTGGCTTCCCTTTTTACCCTGTTGGAAAAGTTTTTGGATGTACATAGGGATTTGATTCTTAGAAGGTCCCATTCATCTATTATTTTTTTCTCCTGGTTGTAGATGAAATCATCTTAGTAATGTTGATCCTTCCATTTACTGCCTGCTCTTAGGTTTGCCTTTGTAGAGATTCTTACCTGCGCACTAAAACTGTGAAATTGAAGTGTGCAGAATCTGTTGGGACCAGCTCATTTGTACCTAAATGGAGAAAAAAGTGTCTAAATAATGTGCTGGTTTTCTTTTTATTGATTCAAAACAAAACAAAACAAAACACAAAATACAACAAAACAAACAAACCACTCATAGAGATTTGGTTGAAGGGTATGTGTAGTTGTACAATAATGAGAGTGGGAAGCAAAAAAGACTACTGTGTTGGTCCAGGAAGAGAAACTGTATGTATGTATGTATGTATGTATGTATGTATGTATGTATGAACAGTATGTATCAAAGGAGACAGGTGAGGATGGATGAGAATGTAAGAGCAATTTAGGAGGTAGAGTCATTAGGATTAAGCTGGGGGGAGCTACATTAGACCAGAATTTAGGTCTTGGAAACTAGGTGGTGGGTGTTGCTATTTCATGAAAGAGAAAGAATGTTTGGAGTGTGAAAAATTGTTTGTTGTTGTTATGTGCCAATCTGACTGGTACATGAGGAGATTTTCCTTCCTTCTCCAGCAAAGCATCTGCTGGATTTGAACCAAGCACCTCTGGGATTGCAGTGCAGCTTTTTGCCACTAGGCCACCAGAGCTGAAAAATTGTTTAGGACAAAAGAAATTTTAAATGCAGGTCACAGTGTCCAGATATCAGTTGGAAACACATGTGTATAAATCTCCGAAAAGGGAACTAAATTAGAGATCTCAATTTGGAGTTCATGCTTTCAGGTGTAATTTATTAAGAGCTTATAGGAGGCTGTGAAAACTGTTGCAGGCACAGAGAGTGTACACTTTTTTTAAGTCTGTGCTGAGATTATTATATTTTTTTTGTACTGGTATTTTCTCCCTTTATTTCCTTAATTATGATTTCCACATTGCTAGCTTGTTTATTTCCTTAGGAACTCTATTATTTGTGGATTATTTCCTATTTTCCAGACAATTCCAACCCTGTTGTTGGGGGCAAGCCATCCTAGATCAGAACTTAGGCCTAGATTAGGTAGTGGGGATTGCTGTTTATTAAAGAGAAGGAATCAGTTTAGAGGGGAACCCATTCAGGACTTAAGTTTTAAGTGCAGGTAGTTTATTATTATTATCAAGTTAATAACACAAGTTTCTGTGTCATTTAGGGTAGTTATGCAAGTGTACTTTTAGTATTGGTATATTCTAGTCTCGCTTCTCCATTTACTGTTTATGCTTTCTCATTGTTTGTTTGTTTTTTAAGAGGGAAGCTTTATTGCCCTCCCACGCCATCTCTGCCAGGAGGCTTTGTCATCTCCAGGGCCTTCTCCTTTCTGATCTCCTTAGCTAGCTCCCCGATAGGCCTCTGGTGTTCATTGAACTTGAGCTCTGAGTCCTGGTTCACATCCAAGCTCTTCATCTTCTCATCTAGGGAGCCAGCGTCCTTGAGCAGGAGAGGCAACTGCTCAGTGACCAGTTCCTTAAACTCATTGAGGCTAAGGGTGCCCTTCTTGCACTTCTGCACTGAGAAGGTGGAAAAGGTGGTAACCATTGTCTCAGCGGCCATCTCCAGCCCAGTCCATAGCTCTGCTGCTATTAGGACCCCACAGTTGTAGCTGATAACCTGAGGGGCTGACCAGGGTGAGGAGATAGGACTCAGCTATGCTTTCTTTTTGGCATTATAATTTTAAACATATTTTTGTTATACACTCATTATTAGGAGAAACAAAATAAACAGACTAATGTGTCTTAACAGGTCATTGGAGGAGCATTTACAAATTAAACAATAAATAGAAGCCAATCTCCTCTAAGTGTTAAGGAAGTAGAAGTAGAAGTAGTTCACTCTGTAAGTGAAAGTGTGCAATTTAGGGGATTTTTAAAATTGGTGTAACAAAGGATTGTATAGAACAAGCAGAGCACAGATAGAAAACTGGAACCTTGTGGCATATTCCTAGAGTACTAGAAAAACATTATTTCTCTGACTTTTCTCCAAATTCATGACCATGTCACTTTTCTTGGATGCCCCTAATTTCTGTGCATACCCTAGTTAATTTTTAACCAACTTATTTTAATGTTTCTAGTACTAATTTTGGAAGCAGGAGTGGCATCCACTTCCTAAGTAACATGCCTCCAGAAACTGTGAACTTTGATAAATGTCGATATTTGCAGAGGGGCTTTCAGGCCTTTTGTTCATAGGGTCGCTATGAGTCGTGCTCTGCTCGAAGGTGATCAACAACAACAATAACACTGCTAACTAGCTGGAAATCTTCAGATTAGAAAGCAGCACTGTCCAATAGAAATAAAGAAGTATATGAAGTATACAGACATTAAAACAGTTTAGAAAAGAAAGTAGCATATAATGTTTCAGTGTGACCTCTGCCTCAGAATATCCCTTTTTTTCTTTCCTTTCACTCAGCTTACTCATTTACTAATTTTCACTCTCCTATTTTCCCCCATCCTGTTGTTATGTGCCATCAAGTTACCTGTGACTCATAGTGATCTTATGTACAGCAGCTCTGAAGCCTATCCTGTCCTGAGTCAGTAGCACTGACTCCAGCACATCTACCTCCATTGCCCCTGTCACTGTATCAATCCATCTCGTCTTCTCCTGCGCTGTCCCTCCACCCTTCAGAGCATGATGTCTTTCTCCAAGGACTTGTCCCTCCTGGTCACATGCCAAAATATGTGAGACGGAGCTTCTTGGTTTCACTCGCTCCAAGACCTGTTTGTTTTCTTGTCAGTTCATGATATGTTCAAGACTCAAAGGCATCGATTCTTCTTCTGTTATCCTTAGTCATTGTTCAGATCTCTGATGCATAACAAGTAATTGTGAAGACCATGGCCTGGATCAGGTGTGCCTTAGTCTTTAGACTGACATCGTTGCCTCTCAGTACTCTGGAGAAATCCCCGACAGCACATATTTTCTAGTGCAATTAGTCTTTTGATTTCCTGACTGCTTATGTCAAAAGAATGTTGATTGTGGAGGCAATCCAGCTAAAATTATTAACAACTTTAATCTCTTCTCCATCTATCATGGTGATGCCAATTGGTCCACTGGTGCTGAATCTATGTCTTCATAGATTCATGTCAAACCATATTGAAGACTATAATCCTTGACCTTCTGCAGCAAGTACTTCAAGTCCTCCTCACTTTCAGCAAGCAAGGCTTTGCCATCACATAGGTTGTTGAGTATTCCTCCAATCTTGATACCACATTCCTCCTCATAAAGCCCTACTTCCAGAATTATCTGTTCTGCATAAAGATTGAAAAGGTATGGAAAGAGGATGCAACACTGACACACTCCTTTCTTGATTTTGAACCAGGCAGTGTTTCCCTGCTCTGGTCTGAGGACTACTTCCTGGTTTTAGTGTAGGTTTCACATGAACATTCCTCATCGTAGTGCCCAGGAAAATCATTCATTTTTTCCATGTGGGTCCTAGAGGCTAATACTTTAGACTAAAATGATGGTTAAGTACTTAAAGCTTTGACCATAATTCTTATGTGACATTTTAATCCTTTTAAAAATAAAATAGGAACATTTTAACTAATTTTTTTTTTATAAAACATTACTGGCCACAGTTCTTATTATGAGTATCTCCTTTTAAAATTTTGATGATTATTATTAGTAGTATTATTTATTTTCATGAAAATGTACAGATATTTTGGATTTTCATTCATTCATTGTTGCACTTTTCTCCCTGCCCACTCCAGTTTGTTCTTCTCTTTAAAAAGTAAAAGAAAAATTCTTTCATTGTTATACAATCCCTTTCCTTAAGTCCGCTCCACTGTGCAGCCTTCGTTCTGGACTCCTGTCATGACAATAATACCTAATCATATATCTCTTTAAACAGTTCTCTCCCTCATCTGTTTCAGTATGGTATACATAATTTATCCCATCTTTCTCAGTCTCCCCCCAACCCCGATATCAGTCCCGTTTTACAACAGTGGCACTATGCATTATTTGTCCTTTTGTGACTGAGATATTTCACTTAGCATAATGTCCTCCAGGTTTATCCATTTTGAATAATATTTCATGAGTTCCTTGTTTTTCAATGCAGCATAGTGAGTATTCCATTGTGTGAATATACCACAGCTTCTCTATCCATTTTTTTGTTGATGGGCGCTTGGGTTGTTTCCAGCTCTTTGCTATTGTGAACAAAGCTGCAATAAACATGGTTGTGCATATATCTGCTTGGATGTCAGTTATAGTTTCTTTGGGGTATATTCCCAGTAGTGGAATTGCTGGGTCAAATCGTATTTCTATTTGCAACTTCTTGAGAAAGCGCCATACTGCCTTCCATAGTGGCTGCCCCATTTTACATTCCCACCAACAGTGAATAAGGGTTCCAGTCTCTCCACAACCTCGCCAACATTTGTTGTTTGCTGTTCTGTTACATTTTGCTGTTCTTACTGGGGTGAGATGATATCTCATAGTGGTATTGTTTTGCATCTCAGAGCTAGGGATTTTGAGCATTTCTTCATGTGCTTGTTTGCCATCTGAATGTCTTCTTTGGTGAAGTGTCTGTTCATATCCTGTGCCCATTTTTCAATTGAGTTGTTTACCTTTATCTTGTTGTGGTGTATAATGAGTATCTCCTACTGACTATACCCTCTGCCAGAAGATCTGGCAATTTTTAACATGACATATTGAGTCACCATAAGTCATAATTGACTTGACAGCAACTGAAAACACAGCATCACCATAAACTTGATGGTTGTTCTTGTTATGTGCCCTCGAGTTGCTTGTGATTCCAAAGTGACCCTCTGTGTTCCCTGGCTCTGTTCTGAGGACTGCTTCTTGGTCCAAGTATAGGTTTTGCAACTCATATACAAGTTTAAATGAAAGCTAAAAAAAGGTCAAATTATATCCACAGGAATCTAAATTTCATCTTGAATCTATTCCCCTGAATTTAAAAAGCATCTAAGAAACAGATTTGAGGCCTTGACTACTAATGAATAAAGACTAGATGAGCTGTGGGAAGATAGCAAGAATATCATACATTAAAAATGCAAAAGGTCAGTTCCCGGTCTAGCTAACCTCTCTCTGCCACTGTCAGGGTCACCGACGCTGCCTCAGATCTGCAAGAGTCATGCTACCCAACACCAGGAAACTGTCAGGATGTACAGTTTTCATCAAAGGGGCAAGCCGTGGCATTGGCAAAGCTATTGCCTTAAAAGCAGCAAAGGATGGAGCAAATATTGTCATTGCTACAAAGACAACGCAGGCACACCCCAAACTTCCAGGCACAATCTATACTGCTGCTGAAGAAATTGAAGCAGCTGGAGGAAAAGCCTTGCCATGTATTGCTGATGTGAGAGATGAACAGCAAATCAGTGATGCAGTGGAGAAAGCAGTCCAGAAATTTGGAGGTATTGATATTTTGGTGAATAATGCCAGTGCTATTAGCTTGACCAACACATTGGAAACACCTACAAAGAGAGTGGATTTGATGATTAATGTCAATACCAGAGGCACCTACCTTACATCTAAAACATGTATTCCTTGTTTGAAAAAGAGTAATATTGCTCATATTCTCAATCTCAGCCCTCCACTGAATCTCAATCCACTGTGGTTCAAACAGCACTGTGCTTATACCATTGCTAAGTATGGTATGTCTATGTGTGTTCTTGGAATGGCAGAAGAATTTAAAGGTGAAGTTGCAGTCAATGCATTATGGCCTAAAACAGCCATACACACTGCTGCTATGGACATGCTGGGAGGATCTGGTATTGAAAGCCAGTGTAGAAAAGTTGGTATCATTGCAGATGCTGCATATTCCAGTTTCAAAAAGCCAAAAAAATTTACTGGTAATTTTATTGCTGATGAAAATATCTTAAAAGAAGAAGGAATAAAAAATTTTGATGTCTATGACATTAAACCAGGCCAGCCTTTGATACCAGATTTCTTCTTAGATGATATCCTAGATGCTACTACCAAGAAAGTAGAATCACTTGGTGATACTCTAGCAGTCAAAGACAGGAAGCAGGAGCAACAACCACAGCCACGTTCTGGACCTGTGGAAGAAACATTTCGCATTGTCAAGAACTCTCTCAATGATGACCTTGTTAAAGCCACTTAAGCCGTCTATCAGTTCGAACTCTCAGGTGAAGATGGTGGAACATGGTTTCTTGATCTGAAAAGCAAAGGCAGAGTTGTGGGCTTTGGAGACCCTCCTAATCAGGCAGATGTGGTGATGAGTATGTCCACTGAAGATTTTGTAAAAATGTTTTCTGGGAAGCTAAAGCCAACATTGGCATTCATGTCAGGGAAGTTGAAGATTAAAGGTAACATGGCCCTAGCAATCAAATTGGAGAAGCTAATGAACCAGGTGAATGCTAAACCGTGAAGAAAAGAAGAGAAAGGGGGAAAAAATGCTGACCACTAAGCTCAACAAGTAAAAAGCGCAACTGTTCTAAATCTAAAGTTTGTTTTCTTCCCTTTTGAATTGTAAGGATACCTGCATATATGCTTTGGGGGAAAAAAAGAAATTTCTATATATGTAAGACTTGAAACTGTAATTAAAACAGTTAGCTAATCAAACAGAAGCTTCACTAAGTGGATTTCTAAAACATTTTGATTTTTGTATGTTACGAGTTTTGTCCTCAGAGTCTTGTATCTCACTGACCGTTTTCTTCTAGGAAAACTGTAATGAGCAAATCAGTCAGGGTCGAGCAGTAGGCCACGTCACTGTTTCTTCCCAGGTAACACGAGGCTAGTCTGTTTAAAGGATTTTGTTTAGGATTATGCACTAATGAGAATCTTAATGATATTATGGATTTTTATATGCCTATTTTAAAGAAAATCTACAGTGTATTTTCACAAAAATCATATCATAAAGTACTAATAAATACTGTTTGTGAAAATGAAAAAAAATAAATTCAAAAGGTCATTACAAAGACAAAGGAAGAACATAAGACCAAAATGGATGTTAGAAGAGACTCTGAATATTGCGCTAGAGCTTTGAGAAACCAAAGCAAATGGAAGAAATCAAGAAGTTAAGCAGCTCAATAGAAGATTTTAAAGGACAGCTTGGGAAGATACAGCAAATCATTATAATGAAATGTGTAAGGATCTGGAGTTAAAAAAATCAAAAGGGCCAAACTTGCTTGGCATTTCTTAAGCTGAAAGAACTAAATAACAAATTCAAGCCTCAAGTTGTAATACTTAAGAATGCTCAAAACAACTATGAGATATCATCTGACCCCAGTAAGAATAGCAAAATTTAACAGAACAGAAAACAACAAATGCTGGCGAGCTTATGGAGAAACTAGAACCCTTATTCACTGTTGGTGGGAATGTAAAATGGTGCAACCGCTATGGAAGGCTTTATGGCGCTTTCTCAAAAAGTTGTAAATAGAAATACGATTTGACCCAGCAATTCCACTACTGGGAATACACCCTAAAGAAACCATAACTGCCACCCAAGCAGATATATGCACACCCATGTTTATTGCGGCGTTGTTCACAATAGCAAAGAGTTAGAAACAACCTAAGTGCCCATCAACAAATGAATGGATAGAGAAGCTATGGTATTTTCATACAATGGAATACTATGCTTCATTGAAAAATAAGGAACTCGTGCAGTATTATTCAAAATGGGTGACCCTGGAGGACATTATGCTGAGTAAAACATCTCAGTCATAAAAAGACAAATACTGCATAGTGTCACTGTTGTAAAACGGAACTGATATCAGGGATGGGGTAAGACTGAGAAAAATAGGGTAAATTATGTATACTGCATTGAAATAGATGAGGGAGAGAACAGTTTAAAAGCGATATATGATTGGGCATTATGGTTATGAGAAGAGTCCAGAATGAATGTTGCATAGTAGAGTGTACTTGGGCCGGGGTAGGGATGTTGGGGGGAGGGGGGGCGTGGCGTGGAGGGATTGTATACCAATGAAGGAATTTTTCTTTTGCTTTTCAAAGAGAACAGCGATCTTGGGGTGAGGGGTGGGTAGGGAGAAAAGTGAAACAATGAATGAATAGAAATCCAAAATCTCTATAAATGTTCATTAAAATTAATGAAATAATTTTTTTTTTTTAAAAAAAGAGTGCTATGGGCAGAATATTGATGATTCAGGAAGTATTTAAAGAAGATGGAAGGAATATAGAGTCACTGTACCAAAAAGAATTGGCCGACACAGAAGAATTTCAAGAAACAACATATGATCAGGAGGCAGTGGTGATGAAAGAGGAAGTTCAGGCTGCTCTGAAGGACTTGGCAAAAATTAAAGCCCCAGGAATTGATGGAATACCAATTGACATATTTCAACAAACATCTACCATGGATGCGCTTACCAGGTTGGAGGACAGCTATCTGGTCAACTGACTGGAAGAGATCCATATTTATTCCCATTCCAAAAAAAGGTGACCTAACAAGAATGTGGAAATTATTAAGCAGTATCATTAATGTCACATGCAAGCAAAATACTGTTGAAGATTATCCAAAAACCAGGAATGTCATTGTAATGTCAGTTGGATCCTGGCTGCAAGCAGAGAATACCAGAAGAATGTCTATTTGTGGTTTATTGACTATGAAAATTCATTTGACTGTGTGGATCATGAAATACTTTGGCTAATACTGAGAAAGAGAGGAATCCCAGAAGACTTAATTATGGTCATATAAACCTTATACCGAGACCAAGAAGTTGTTGTCCAAACAGAGCAAGGGAATACTGCATGGTTTAAAGTCAGGAAAGGTGTGCTTCAGAGTTGTAGCCTTTCTCCATATCTATTCAGTCTGTATGGTAAGTAAATCAATAAAGAAGTTGTACATTATGAAAAAGAATGTGACATCAAGATCAGAGGAAGACTCAACAATCTGCATTATGCAGATGACACAACCTTGCTTGCTGAGATTTGAAATGCTCGTTGCAGAAGATCAAAGATTACTACAGCCTTCAAAATGGGTTTTATCTCAACATCAAGAAGATAGAAATCAGGGAACTCTGGTGGCCTAGTGGCAAGAAGCTGCACTGCCATTCCGAAGAAGACAAAAGTCTTCACCACTGGGATGATAAGCAACATCATGGCTAGATGGAGAAATGATTGAAATGGTTAATAATTTCATCTTCCTTGGAGCCACAATTAACACTCTTGGTACCAGCAGTCAGGAGACATAGTGTACTGGGCAAGTCTGCAGTCTGAGACCTCTCCAAAATACTGAGGAATAATGATATCAGTTTGATTCAAACCATAGTCTTTTCAATCACTTGCTATGCATCTGAGAGCTTAAACTGAGTTAAGGATGACAGAAGAATTGATGCCTTTGAGTTGTAGTGTTGGAGAAGAGCACCAAATAGCATGTTCTTTCAAAGAAATAAACAGAAATGTCTTGGGAAAAGTGTAGCCAGAGTGTTCCTTGGCGGCAAGAATGACAGTTTTGTTTCACATGGAAAGGGTCATCAAGCTTGGAAAGATGGACAATTAGTGAAGACCCTCAAACAGGTGGGCTGACACAGTGACTGCAGTAGGCTCAAGTGTGTCGGAGATGATGAGAATGGTACAGGATAGGACAAGATTTAATCTGTTGGTTTTGAGGGTCACTGTGAGTTCTACTTGACAGCACCTAACAAAAACAATATACACCATTTTTGAGAACTTTAGTGGCTTAGGAGTAAGAAGTGGCACTATTAACCCAAAGGTACCTGATTTGAATTCCCTAGCTGCTCCATGAGAGAAAGATGGATAGTCTCTTCCTATGCAGTTTGTTAACTGAAAATTTATTCAGCTCTAGGTCAATTCCAACTTGATGGTATGCAACAGAAGCAACATAAATGATTTTGTGTTGAAAAAAGGCTGGCATAAAGGATGGTCAGGTGGATCTTGGTTGAAAGCAGCGAACACCAGAAAGATATTTATCTGTGTTTTATTGACTATACAAAGGCCTTTGACTGTGTGAATCTTAACAAAACATGGGAATCCTAGAACACTTAATTGTACTCTTATGAAACCTATACATAGACCAAGAAGCAATTATTTAAACAAAATAAGGAAACAGTGAATGATTTAAAGTTTGGAAAGATGTACATCAAGGATGTATCATTTCTCCATACCTAGTCAATCTGTGTGTGAAGCAAATCACTTGAGATACTAGAATATATGAAGACGAATGTGGCATCAGTATTGAAGAAAGACTCATCAGCAGTCTACATTATACAGGTACCACAGCCTTGCTTGTTGAAATTGAGAAGGCCTTGAAGCACTTGCTACAGAAAATTAAAAAAAAATAATCATAGCCTTCAATATAGATTACATCTCAATATTAAGAAAACATAAATCCTTTACCACTGGACAAATAGACAACATCATGATAGATGGATAAAAGATTGAAGTTGTCAACAATTTCATCCTAATCCACAATCAAAGCTCATGGTAACAGCTGTGAATAAACCAAAAGATGTGTTGCATTTGAAAAATCTGCTGTCAAGCACCTCACCAAAATGCTGAAGAGTAACACTGTCAATTTTAAGACTAAGGTGTCTTGATCTCAGTCTTGGTTTTTTCAATACTTGATACATTTGAAAGTTGGACAGTGACTAAGGATCACAGGAAAATTGATGACTTTGCTTGTTGTGTTGGAGAAGAGTACTGAATGACTCATGGACTGCCAGAAGAACAAACATATCTATCTTGCAAAAAGTGCAACCAGGGGGTGCTTCTTAAAGGCAATGGTGGTGTAACTTCATCTCACGTATTCTGAGCATGTCATCAGGAAAGAACAGCCCTTGAACAAAGACATCATGTTTGGAAAGGTGGAGCATCAGAGATTCTGAGCGTCAAGCTTGTCAGATGGATTCACACAGTGACAAGCAGTGGGCTCAGGCATACTAAAGATTTTAAGGATGACACAGGATATGGCAAGGCTCAGATCTGTTGTTCATTAGGTCACTAAGAGTTCTACTTGACTCAATGGCACCTAACAACATATACCATTTTGAAGATGAATACAGTTTATAAAATTAACAAAATGTAAAATTAACAAAGCATTGTTGGTATGTGCCATCGAGTCACCTGCAAATCAGCAGCCTATGTACAACAGCTCTGAAGCCTGTCCTGTCCTGAGCTAGTCTCACTGACTCCAACACACCAAACTCCATTGCCCCGTTTACTGTGAAAATCCATCTCATCTTGGGTTTTCCTCTCCTGTGCTGTCCCCTCACCCTTCAGAGCATGATGTCCTTCTCCAAGGACTGGTCCCTCCTGGCCACATGTCCAGAGTATGTGAGATGGATCTTCAAAATCCTAGCCTCCAAGGAGAAGCTTGGTTTCATCCTCTCTAAGACAGACCTATTTGTTTTCATGGCTGTCTATGGTATATTCAACACTCTTCTCCAGCACCACAACTCAAAGGCATCGATTCTTCTGTCATCCCTAGTTATTGTCCAGCTCTCTGATGCATAGCAAGTAATTGCAAAGACCGTGGCCTGGATCAGACAGACATTAGTTTGACTAAGATCATTGTTCTTCAGTACTCGGTAGAGGTCCTTGACAGCAGATTTTTCCCAATGCAGTTATTCTTTTGATTTCCTGACTGCTGGTATCAAGAGTGTTGATTGTGGAGCCAAGCAAGCTGTAATTGTTAACAACCTCAATCTCTTCTCCATCCATCATGGTGTTGCCCATTGTCCCAGTGATGAGGAAAATAATGTTGTTATAAAATAGAACAGGTTAGTTAAATTGATTGCACCTGCATATTCATTATTTTTATATTAAATTTTTAAATAATTTCTAGTAACATCAATAATACTTACTGATTATAATCAAGAGTGAATGTGTCTTCTCTGCTATCATATAGACATTGTTAAAAATCCTAATGTAGACAATCAGGATGAAAAATACTTAATTTAGATTTGATTTTTAGATGCAGTTTAGCCATGAAGTAGTTAAGCATTTTCTTTGTCTTGGTACACATTTCCTCCTTTTATTTTCATACTGTTTTACTTGAGGTTTAAATGTTGTTGTTATTGTTGTTCTGTGCTGTCAAATTGCTTGCCACTCATAGCAACCTTATGTACAACAGCTCTGAACCATGATATATCCTGTGCCAATCCTAGTGTCTCTGACACACTTATCCCCATTATCCCAGTCACTGAATCAGTCCATCTCATTCAGAGTCTTTTCTTGCACTGTCCCTCTCCAAGAACTGACCCCTCCTTGCAACATGTCCAGAGTATGTCAGACAAAGCTTCAGAATCTTTGCCTCCAAGGAGCAGCCTGGTTTCACCCACTCTAGGACGAACCTGTTTGTTCTCCTAGCAATCCATGATACATTCAATACTCTTCTCCAGCACCACAGCTCAAAATAAATAAAGAAAACCTAAATCAGGTAGTACTTGCAGAAATATTTTCCAGTATATGTTCATAACTTAAATATACTAGCCTTTTAAAAAATCTTTTTTATTCTCAATGTTTAAAAATAGGTAAGTTTACATGTACAATTTATAAAGGGAGCAGGAACATTGTGGAGGTGGCCGAGTCTAACTTCTGCTAACTTCACAGTTAACTCTATAGAGGGGAACTCTTCCTATCAATAACATCCACAGTACCAAACAAATGGCTATATGTATCAGACATAGCACCCCCTGTGCTCCTGCACTTACTTCTTCTAATCAAGTAGTTTGATGTTCATTGCAAGCTTATTTTTGTTGCAAATTGATTCACTGTCTTGTATCTGATGTTTGCTGCAAATTGACTCACAGACTTAACTTTGCTCACAGTTTTGGCATTTATTAAGGAAATAGGTTGAGGGTTGGGGAAGGCAAAGGTAACACACAGTGAAAGTCCATACTTAAACCAGCAGTCTTAAAACAATTTAACAAGACATAATTCTTCAATTAGTTCAGACAGCTTCTCAGTTAACAAGTGAAGGTTAGTTCAGTCTAGCAACACAAATGGATGGTCCTCAGTTGTCTGGCAAGCACTGTCTCATAGAAGTCACATGTCAGCTTTTCCCTCAATCATCCAGCAAGCAGAACCTTTAACTCTGACTCTATCTCCAAGGTTCCATCAGGCTATGCATCATTACAGTCTCTTTACAATCTGGTTAGCGCTCTTTCTTATGTTGGCCTTGGAAGTGTTGATGATGTTGAAGATACTGATCACCACATGAACCATGTGTCTGTAGTAGAGGCAACTACAAGATCATGCTCTCAAGAGGGGGCTAAAGCAAAGGATATAAAGGCCATTTTCAAAGGTTGTACCACCACACAAATAACTTAGATATTTCAGTAAAGATGTACTGATTTTTATCTGTGACAAATACATGTGGGTTTTGTATAGTTTAGCACATCTCCCATTTGGAATTTTCCCAAGGCATTTTGGACCTTTAGAGTCGTTTTTTCTATTTCTGTTTAGAAGCATACATAATTTTTGTTTGTTTGTTTTTCCTTTTACAGAGATAAAAGCAGCAGTGTTTGATGACTGTAAGAAAGAAGGTGAATGGAAGGTAGGATTTACATACTTATCTTTTATATTCAGGATTTATGATAATTCTATCAGAATACAGACTCTGGAATCATTGCTTGGATTCAAATTCTGATTTCACCACCTTGTAGCTATAACTTCTTGGACAAGTTAAAGGTCCTCTCTTGCCTGTGTCCTTCACTCTAAAGTGAAACATTTGACTATGTGGATCAGAACAAATTATGACTAACATTGAGAAGAATAGGAATCCCAGAACACTTAATTGTAAAACCTACCTGGACCAAGAAACAGTTGTTTGAATGGAACATGGGGATATTGCCCAGTTTAAAATTTGGAAAGGTGTGTCAGTCAGGATTGTATTCTTTCTCTGTACCTATTCAGTCTGTATGTGGAGCAAATCATTAAACAAACTGAACTATATGAATAATATGGTATCAGGATTGACAAAAGACTTATCAGCAACGTCATTATAGATGGAGAAAAAAAATTGAAGTTATGAATAAATTGATTTTACTTGGATCCACAATCAACATCTGTGGTAGCAGCAGTCAAGAAATCAAAAGATGCATTGCATTTGGGAAATCTGCTGCCAAGGACTTTTCCAAAGCAAGGATGTCAGTTCAAAGACTAACGAGCACATTATCCAGGCTACAATATTTTCGCTTGCTTCCTATGCATCTGATAGTTGGGCAATGAATAATGACAACAAAAGAAAAAATGATGCCTTTGAGTTGTGGTCCTGATGAAAAGTATTGAATATACTATGAAACACCAAAAGCTCAAACACATCTGTCTTAAATGAAGTTCAACCTATGTACTCCTTTGAGGTAAGGGTGGTGAAACTTAATCTTCTGGTATATTCTTGATGTCCATTCCACACGTGGAGCAATAGAGTTACCCTACGTGTGCCACTTCATGACAGAAACCCTTAATTGTTGGCATATTCTTAGGAACCAATCCTTGAAGAGAGACATCATGCTGAGAAAAAGGATCAGAGAAAATGAGGAAGACCTGCCACAAGATGGATGGATCAGGAACGACTACAGTGGGTTCGGGCATGACAGACTGTAAAGATGGTGCAGAATAGTACAAGATTCAGAGCTGTTGTTCACAGGCTCTCTATGAGTTGTCGTCAGCTTGGTGGCATCTAACAACAATAATGTAGGGTAGTTGTAAATATTTAGTGAATTAGTCCATATAAAGTGGTTAAAATAGTGTCTGAAACTGTTACTGTCATTCTAGAATTGACAGTTTATAATTTTAAGGAAATTTGATGTTTAGCATAAATTGTATTTATTACTTTGAAATTATTTTTTAAAAATAGGAATATTTCTACTTGATGGCTTAGATAATGAAATGAAAAGATAATATTCCATACTTGTATATTGAAAAATAAATCTCTAGGTCATGCAAATTCAAAGATGGGGTGTGTTGTTTTTTTGTGTGTGTGACCATACTATTATTTTAATTTTATTTTGTAGAAAACTTATGAATGAGTAGGATAAATGTATAAAATGCTGTCTTTTGTGATTCTTGGCAATTAGATGGCTTACATATTTTGTAATCTGTATTTGTTTTCAGATAATGCTCTTAGATGATTTTACCACTAGGCTTTTGTCATCATGTTGCAAAATGACAGATCTTTTAGCTGAGGGTATAACTGGTAAGTATTATGATATTCATGAAAACTTTATAAATTATGATTAGTAAGGTTTGAAGTATTAAGAATTGTTTCTGAGGAAATTCACTTTTTATGACTCTAATCATAACTACTAGATTTAACACTATTCTATGTGAATCTTCAGAATAACTCCTGTAAGTCAATTTTATTTTCTTATCTAAGACTTAGATTTAAGTGCATCTAACCAGGACTAAGTAATTTGTCTTGATGAAGTTCTTTAAATGTTTTAGTTTTTGTTTTGAATATTGAAATGCTAAGTGTTTGCCTCAGTGTTATAATTACCATTTCTTACAAAAATAACATGTATGTTATATGGATTATACAATGGCCAGCCCCATGTGTTATTTTCCTACGTATTATAT
>NW_006399770.1:27711845-27713821 GCF_000299155.1 Elephantulus edwardii
TGTAAATGTTTATGAAAATTAATAAAATATAATTATAGAAAAAAAAAGAAAGAAAAAATTATGATACTGCAAGAGATTACCTTTACACAGAAATGCATTAATAAGAACCGAATCTGTATAATAGTGGAGAAAATACCAATATCTTACAGTATCCTTAAGTCACCATCCTTGAACTTATTTAAGTTTGTTCTTTATAATAACTCTATGAAGAGATATTAAGTACCTTCACTTATAAAGAGGAAACAAATTCAAAAGATAAATATAACTATATTTTATGCTTTTATATCTGATTGTATTTTGGATCCTACTATTGTATATATGTTTCTGTCACTTTTAGCCTGTGAAGTTCAAAAGTATACCTGGTATTGTCAAGAAAGAATAACTAGTGTTATATATTATAGGAAGATTATCTAAACATGTGTGTGAGACATATATTTTTGGATATATGTATGTGTGTAGAATAACTATCTTATGTAAAAGAACTATATTGTTGTTGTTGTTGTTGATTACTTATTGTTTGTGGTCTTCTCAAAGTGGAATAAGCCCTAAACTAGAAATGAAAAGGTTAAAGTCTTTGATTTTTTTTACTTTCTCCACTACTGTCAAGTCAATTTTGACTCATAACAACCATATACTCTGGAATTGCCCTTGTTAGTCTATAGTGAAGCCAACTGCCTCATCTTTTCCCCTCAAAGTAGCTGCTGGGTTTGAACTACTGACCTTTTAGATAACAGCCCAGCTCTTAATTCACTCTGTCACCATAGGCCGCTTTTCTACACAGTAGGTAAGCATAATTAAGTCAGTTATATTTCAAATTTTTGTTACCCACTGGACATACTTTACTAAACAACATTTTCAGCTTCACATTTCCTGGGAAGCTTCTGTCCTAGTTTTGGTACACGCTGCCACCTTACTTAATTGTGTTTTGTGAAACCCATACCTAGACCAAGAAGCAACAGAGAAAGAAAATACTGAATGGTTTAAATTCAAGGAAGATGTGTTTGAGAACTGTGTTCTTTCTCCATACTTACTCAGTCTGTATGTAGAGCAAATAATTTGAGAAGCTGGATTATATGAAGAAGAATGTGGCATCAAGATTGCCAAAAGACTCTTCAACAACTAAATTATGCAGATGATACAACCTAGTTTGCTGAAAATGAAGAGGACTTGTAACAGTTGCTGCAGAAGATCAGAGACTACAGCCTTCAATATAGATTGCACCTCAAGAAGGAAACAAAGAATTTCTTTGTCAAGGAAACAAAAATCCTCACCACTTGACCAATAGTTAATGTCATGATAGTTGAAGAAAAGATTCAGCTTGTCAACAGTTTCATTTTACTTGGATCCACAGTCAACACCTTAGTTACAGCAGTCGAGATATCAGAAGATATATTGCATTGGGAAGATCTGCTCTCAAGGACCTCTCCAAAATGCTAAAGAGCAAGGATGTACTCTTATCTTCTCAGTTACTTGCTATGCATCTACAAGTTGGACAGTGAATGGAAGGCAATGACAGATCAACGGATGCCATTGAGTTGTGGTGTTCTAGAAGAGAACAGAATAACCTGTGGACTGCCAAAAAAATAATTATGTCTTGGTGAAGGTGCAACCAGAGTGCTCCTCAGAGGCAAGAATGGCAAAGTACCATCTCGCATACTTTGGGTATGTTGTCAAGAGGGGGAAAGACATCATACTAGGAAAGATGGAGGGTCAGCCAAAGAGAGAAAAATTCTCAACAAGATGGATTGACATAGTGACTGTATCACTGGACTCAAGGATAGCAGAGATGATGAAGATGGCACAGGAGAGGGCAAAGTGCAGATCTGCTGTTCAGCTCTTAACAAAGATACTTAACAAAAGTGTATGTAAATGTATTTGCTTATTATTAAAAGTGGACAGTCAGTAAAATTTATTTAAAAATTGTTTCAAGAAAAAACTTTTTCAAGGATATATATCCATATTGTTGTTGTTATGTG
>NW_006399770.1:27714686-27731293 GCF_000299155.1 Elephantulus edwardii
GACCCCCTTCTTGATTTTGAACTATGTAGTGTCTCCTTGCTCTGTTCTGATGACTGCCTCTTGGTCCAAGTATAGGTTTTGCATTAGCACAATCAAATGTTCTGGGATTCTCATTCTTCTCAGAGTCAGCCACAGCTTGTTATGATCCACACAGTCAAACACCTTTGCATAGTCAATGAAGCACAAATAGACATTCTTCTGGTATTCTCTGCTTTCTGCCAAGATCCATCTAACATTAGCTATAATATCCCTAGTACCACGGCCTCTTCTAAATCCAGCCCGCACATCTGACAGTTCTCTGTTGACATATTGCTCCAGTCATTTTTGGATAATTTTCAGCAGAATCTTGCTTGCATGTGATATTAATGATATTGCCCATATGTAATTATAAATACATTTTTTTTGTTGTTGTTAGTGGTGGAGAATATTTATAAGAACCGTGAACCTGTCAGACAAATGAAAGCTCTTTATTTTATCTCTCCAACATCAAAGGTGAGTACTTTGAGTCTTTAATAAGATTCTTTAATTCTCTCACCAATGCCATGGGTTTCTAATAGGAAAAGTAATGCAATACAATACACTTTATTAGAAAAATATTGTTATGTTTAGGAAAGTTGTTTTCTGGTTTAGAAGAGTTTTATTTGCACTCTTCCCAAAGAGGATGTACAAGTCATTGTAACCTTCTTTCTTCTGTATGTGAAATCAGAACTTAATAATATAAAATAAGGTTTTTTTAAAAAAATTTGTTTCTATTAAACCATAATTTTGAGGGGATGAAAAGGTTGGTAGAAGCCATAGTCTTAATCCATCTATTATTATCTTAGTGACTTTCCTATAAAATTATACCACTCTCATGTTTGTGTGAGTATGTGCACACATATGTGTATCACACTGTCAGTATTCTGCAGAAGAAAAGACCTCCAGTGACTACAACCTAAGAAACCCTCTGGGCAGCTGTACTCTGTCACAGATGGTTGCTGTGCATCAGAATCTACTCAGTGTCATGCAGCTATATATGTACCCCGACTCCTCACCTCCCAGCATCAGTAAGTTCCAAAGATGAGATTGTTGAGCAGAAATCAGCATTGTGCAAAATACGGAAGGTAGCCCCATAAGCTCCCAAAATGGAAGATGACAGCATTGTGTAACTTAATTCATATATGCAATGAAATTATATAACTGAACCTTGTGAGAATTATAACCCAACCAAGTTGACACATACATAGCCGTAACCATTTCAGCTAACGTTATTCTCACCTCCATATTTGTTACTGCCACACATACATCATTATCTCACATAGTAGTTGGATAGAGAATTTTACCACTTGTATAAATACAAAATGCCAGAAAACGAGATAATTTGTAAATGAGGAGTAGACAGGTATATATGTATTAAATTGCATGTATAGATGTGTGTGTGTGTGTGTGTGTGTGTGTAATTTGTAAAAGGCGTTTCTTCAGTTTATGATCTGACTCATACTTTGAGCCACACCTCTGGAAGCCTGCTAACCTATCAAATTCCTTTAGATTCTTTACCTAAGAATGAATTCTTGTCCACCCCTTTTTTTTACTTATTCTCACCTAGGATGTTAGTTTAGCAATCCTGATTTTCATTTCACTTGTAATTCCAGCATGCAGGAGAGGAAATAAGTAGTTGCTCTTTAGTCTGTTACATTATTGTTTGCAGATGTAAACAGTGAGCTTTAATAACATTTTATATCTGCAACATAGAGAAAATTCATGATGGTAGAAAATGCCAGATAAAAAAGCACCTTTTTCATCTTTTGGCTCGTAGCCAAGTGCTTTAACCTCTGGTGCCACCAGGATGGTCACACTCACTTGAGTGCTCTCTTGTGTATGCGTGTGCACTCTGTGTATGTGTGTGTTTATATATGTTCACATACACGCACACACACACATATAAAACATTCTAAAAGCATCACTGGGTCATTGAGCAGAAACTGCCCAATACTGCTTGTAGGAATATAGGTTGATAACACCCATTGTGAAAAATAATTTGCTATTCCTCAACAAGAACCTTTAAAATTTTTTGTCACTGAGTTTGCTATAAGGAAATAAAGTCAAATTAAATTCCTAGCAGTAGATTTAATTAAATTCTTGGTATTAATAGAAAATTATTTGAAAGACCACGTAGCCAAAAAGACATTTTCTAGGAATTTCTGATGTGTAGGTAAATGTTCACGTCTTTTTTATTACTTTTTATTTTTTTAATGTGTGTACCATCAAATCAGATCTGACTGGTACAGGGGAGATAGTCCCTCCTTCTTCAGCAGAGCATCTAGTGGATTCGAACCTAAATGTTCACTCTAATGTGGAGTAAAAGCAGGATTCAAAATTGTATATTCAGTAAAGGAGAAAAATAGTTCTAGGAGATGGTACCTGATTCCCTCATCTACCACAACCACCTCCATTTTCTCTTTCAGTCCTTAAACCCTTTCCCATTGGGCCTCCCAGGTTTCTGGAGGCCTTGATTTGTTGGAAGTTCTTGTGGACAAATCCAGTGTGAGATTCACTTCCTCATGGACTAGGAAAGCACCAGGAGACCAATTTCAGAAAGATTCCAGGCAAAGATTATAAACTTAGAGAATTCAGGAAAAGCTTGGCTATAGGAGAGCTGTGAGCCCCTGGGGAGAGGTCAGTTGCCCTGGTGCTTTATCCACTTTTACATGGAGAGCCTTCAGGAGGAGAGACCTCTTTGCCTTCCTCTTGTGGAACTGCCTCTGTCTGGGATACACTTAATACCTGGAGCTAAAGCCTGGAATGAATTGACAAAGAAAAGCAACAACCACACAGCCAAGTGGGTCATGACGCTGGAGTGGAAGTTTAGTAAGAATGAATAAGGTAGTATATCTGTCAAAATAAAGCTGCTTGGAGGAAGAATAACTCAAGCAGAGAAACAGTACATATAAGTTCAGTTTCACACGTGAAAAATTTGAGAAGCTCAAATGTATGATTTCTTAGATGAGCAATTAATTGAAAGTGAGGATAATCACTATTTAGATTTTATTTTATGACCTATAAAATCAGAATGGAATACCTCGAAGCAACAAAGACATGGAGATTATAGGGAGAAAGAAAAGACGTTTGCAGAACAGATCCAGGAGGTAGTTTACAGTTTACTATAGAAAGAGCCTTCAGCCTTCCAGAATGTAAAAGAGGCAGAGAGGTTGGAATTAAATTCTTGGCTCTTCATTTTTGCTTCTAAAACCCATTTTTATCTTTACCCCCTAATATTCCTAGTACTGAGGGTGCTTCCTTTTCCTTGCACTCATCTACAGTCCCTAGATCTTTCTTTCTAATCTCTTGACACAATTTAACTCCTAGCTCATTGTTACTTTGCATTTTTTAACTACAGTTCCGGATAATTTCATCATTGAGTAGCCAATTCCAGTGCACTGGCTTGCCAGGCCCTTAATGCGCTTCTCTCGGTGGTCTTGTCTTCTGTCTACCTTGAGCCGGGAGCCTTTTGATTATTCCTAGACCTGCTCGTTGCTAATTATAACACCTTCTTTATAAAAATCATGAATGCCAAGTTTCCAGCTCTCTCACAATAGAAACCTTCTCTTTTTTCTTTCTCCCCTTCAGTGACCACTCCTATGATTTTTTTTTACCTTAGAAATGTCTTTGGTCTATTACCTTTTTCCACCTTCTTATGCATGTTATGCCCTTATACTCCTTATATCTTTTCCCATCTTACCCAGCCTAGAAGAGTTTTCTAAAGGTACCCCTTTGAGCAACGAGAGGAACAATTTTAGTGGGGAGAATTGATTAGTATCTTTAAATAATAGTAATGTGACTAGTTATAAATGCAGAGAAAGAAAAGATGATCATTGTTTTGTGCCCTTGAGTTGGAACTGACCCATAGCTGACCCTCCACCATGTTTACAGAGACAGTACATCACAAGGAAGAGATTGCCCATCCTTCTCCCATGGAGAAGCTGGTGTATTTGAATGGTATGCCTTCGGGATTGCAGTGCTGTTTCTTCCCACTAGGCCAGCGGAGCTCCCTAGATAATCATTAGGAGGAGGGAAAGTGTCATGAAATTTTCAAATTAAAGAAAAAGATAAAAACACAGTATAAAAATAGTTAATATAAAATAAGAGAACACACACAAGTCAATTTAAAGTCATGATTTTAATTTCATATTTTATTTTAAAAAACCAGAAACTGTATAATTGGTTTAAGACACAAAATGTGTTCATAAGGAGCACACCATTTTCAAGAACAGAATGATAAATGTTGAAAATAAAATGATAGACAGAGAGGTCTAGAAGTGGCAGTGTTAGTATTAGACAAGGTAAAATTTATGTTTTAAAGCCCCAAACAAGAGGAAAAGGAAGGAATATTATGAAATTATAAATAACAAATTTAAGAGAATACAACATTAATAAATCTGTCAACCAGATCACATAGCAACTAGTATGATAGGCAAAACTGTTACAATAAAAAGCTTAGTACACCTTTCAGTAAACTCTGTAGACTAAAAATAAGTGAAGACAATGATAAATAATTGCTGTCTTTGTTTCAAGAAATATAAACAGAAATTAGTTCATTTATTCAAGTGACCTCTGTCATGATAGATTTGCATTAACATGACCCACATTTAAGACCATCTTGGTTTGGTGGTTTGGGGTTTTTAATATCTTAATGTTGGTGATATATATTGCATACAGTCTTGCTGAATGCCATTTACTGATGCTATTATTATCAGATATTCAAAGATCAGACTTCTGAAATTGATAATAAAAGATAATAATAATGTAAACTTAGGGGAAAATTTACATACATTAGAACCAATTTATGACAGTCAGCTGGAACAGACTTTTTATCAATTGGAATCTACCCATATACAGAATGTTTACAGGATATCTGCCCATTTACAGAATATTTTTATATTTTCATGATAATATTTACAAAAATATGTACATAACAAAAAATTTTAACATATTTCAGAGATACTATACTAACCACGTTGTCTAATCATAATACAGTAAAATTAAAAATCTATAAAGAGTAACTCAAGTTTGAGTACTTGGAAATTAAGAGACATATTCCTAGATAATTTGTGGATGAAAGAAGTTGTGAAAATGCATATTCCAAATAAGAAAACAGTGAAAATGAGGACATTTTTTGCATCAGACTCTGTACAGCAACATTAGTAACTAGGAAAAAATTTCTAGTGTCTGTCCTATATTATGGAATGATGAGGAATAAGAAAAGTCCTATTGATACAAATAATAGGAGTAACTGATCACTTTGTTTATTAAAAATAATAAAAGAAATACATTGAAATTAATAAAAAAAAAGAAATAAAAGTCACTCGAGTGGCCTAGTGGAAAAGTTGCTCTGCCAACCCAAAGGTATGTGGTTTGAATCTGCCAGCTGCTCTGCAGAAGATAAATGGGTGCTTTCCTCCCAGGTGATTTACTGCCTCTTAAAACCGGCTGGAAAATCAGCTATAATGGTTCTGACTCGAAGGTACT
The DNA here is from genome assembly GCF_000299155.1 of Elephantulus edwardii. Lineage (NCBI taxonomy): Eukaryota > Metazoa > Chordata > Mammalia > Macroscelidea > Macroscelididae > Elephantulus > Elephantulus edwardii. The sequence continues at coordinate 27,720,192 of NW_006399770.1, forward strand.
TAAAACAGCGACAACTGGTGGCTTAATGACTAAAGAGTTGCACTGCCAACCCAAAGGCAGGTGGCTTGAACCACCAGCAGCTCTGTGAGAAAAATGTGGGCATACTCCTCCCAGGTAGTTTACAGCCTCCGAGAGTTCTGACTTGAAGGCACGTAACAGAGGACATAAGAGAGAGGGGTAAAGTTATAACTTGTTTTCATTAAAACCTTCCTATCTTTTTTGTTAGGAGAACTGAGTCCTAAAACTACACATAAAGACTAAAAAGTAAACCCCTTATGAGTTAGCCTAAGTTGAATTAATTAACTGGCTGATTATTTTTGTTACATTGTAGTTGTTTATTTACAAAATTCGAATACATTGTTTTCCAGAACAGATTCTTTACTGGCTGATTTTTTTCAAGAATGACAGTTAGCAATTGATGTATAGGGACCCCAGTCTATGTAATGTACACACTTCCTCCCCACTTTTTCATTTGGGAAAGAGTTTTACTCAAGTGTTAGAACATTATTTTCCCACTGGATTTTTAATTACTGATATACTAAGTAAGACAGAGTTAGACTTTTCTTTCCACAGCAACTAAAAGGTTATTATTCATTTTGTTTACTTTCTATCTAAAATGTTAGATAATTTTGGGAAGTACTTTTGTATCTGATATTTTTTTTCTAATCTAGGTGGAATCTTTTTCTCTCACAACTTTTAATTTCCTGTTTGATAATATAGGAAGGCCTTTGATTTAGCACAATACAAATTTTAGAGAAATAATAATATGCCTTAAACTTGGAAAGAATTGCTTTTGTGGTATGAGTGTTTTCTTAAAAAAATCTTATTATTATAATATTTTTTGGTCATTGTTATCTAGAGAACATTGTATCTTTAAAAAATATATAAACAAACTTCTAGACAGTAAGATTTTACTTAATTGTTGAGATAAAACAATATTTTTCTAGACAGTAAGGTTTTACTTAATTGTTGAGATAAAACAATATTTTTCTCAAAAGCTAGCATATTTAAATTAGTATTTAATGAAATGTGCATTAACAGCTAACTCTTTTTAAGTCTGTAGATTCTTTTTTACGTGATTTTGCAAGTAAATCGGAGAACAAATACAAAGCAGCATATATATACTTCACTGACTGTGAGTATCTTCTCTTAAAGTTACTGTTTTGTTGTAAAATCCCGTTTTCATAAACTACCTAATTATCTAATTTTCATATTATTATTACAGTACCAGCAATTTCTGTTGTTGTAATTAAGCTGAGAGTCAAAATATAACTTTATTCTAGTCCATGTTAAGATGATAGAAAATTAAAAGAAACCTCCTAGATTAGTTTGAAATAATAATTTTTGCTTTAATTTGAGAGAGGAAGGTTAGTGGAGAGTACAGCATGGGAAATTGTCCCTTAAGTTCTATGCTGATCTCAGGAGATTTTTTTTTTAAATTGAAGTTCATTTGGGAACTTCATTAAAAAATAAGAAATGAGAGCTTTAAGAAGACACAGAAGAAACAGCCATCTTTCTTACAAATACTGTCACATTTTTCTTCCTGTGACATTTTAAAAATAGGAAACAGCTAAACCAAATCCCAGGGAAGTTAACAGACACATAGCGTTCTGTTTTGGATAATATGTTTTGTATATTTGACCTTTGAACGTCATGAGAATTAGGGCCACGGACTTTGCATCCTTTCTGAAATCTGTGTATAATTTTCCGTTGGCTCTTGAACATCGAGTTTGAATTGTGCATGTACTGAGAGCTGAGTTGCTCTCATGGAGATAATGAATGTCACATGGAGTTGTAAATGGATACTCACAACACCTGCCCTCACTGCAGCAGCAACAGGAAAACCCCAGAATAAGTGGACCTGCACAGTTGAAACTTGTGCTGTTCAGAGGCCAACTATACATGAAAATAGAAATACCATTTATCTAAGTTACCTTAACCTTTGCCATTATAGCTCCCCTGACTTTAAAGAATATCTTTTTCTCTTGGATATTATTATTACTTATTTCCTGCCAAGTAGTCATTTGACACAGTGACTGCAGCAGTGGATCTGAGTACAGTAAGGTTGTGAGGGTGCTGGAGGGCAGGGCATGGTTCTGGTCTGCTGTTCACAGGGCCATTACAGTGGTCATTTAAAGGAGATATCTTCCATGAGTTGCTCTGCTTACTCAAAGACCCCTCTTCTCTCCCAGTTCAAATCTACCAGCCTCTCAGTGGATAATAGATGGGCAGTTTCCTCTCATTCAGTTTATAGCCTCTGAAAACCTACTGGAGAATCAGCTGTGAATCAGTTCCATTGGCAATGAGTTTGAGTCTGAGTAATTTAAATCTCTATAATGTTTTACTGCTAACAAAAGACTACTATGTGGTGATTCAGATCTACCATGGTAAAAAGATGGTACTCTCCTCCCAGTAAGAAAACTGGAAACTTTATGGAGGATTGTTACCAGACATTATCAACTCTATGAGATGTCTTTGAGTTGTGGTGCTGGAGAAGAGTCTTGAACATACCATGGACCGCCAAGAAAACAAAGAGGTCTGTCTTGGAGAGGGTGAAACCAAGTTTCTCCTTAGAAGTTCCGTCTCACATACTTTGGGCACATGGCCAGGAGGGACCGAACCTTGGAGAAGGCCGCCAAGCTTGGAGAAGTAGAGGGACAACGCAGGACAGAGGATAGGAAGACCCTAGATTAGAGTAACTGGGGCAGTGATGGTAGGTTTGTCAGTCAGTGAGACTGGCTCATGACAGGGGAGACCTCAGAACTGTTGTACATAGGGTCACTATGAGTCATAGGTGACTTGACGGCACATAACAACAACAATTTGAGCATGTAAAATCCCGTACCTTGAGTATTTTCATTTATGTATCTTTATCATATAGAACTTCAATGTTTTTGAAATTAGAAGCATTTAATAAATATGAAGCCTCTTCTAACTTAAAATCTTGAGACTAAAGAGCATAATGTTAAAAACACCAGGAGCTTATAGTTCATTTTCCAACCAAGAGTTAATGCAACTATTAAAAGTTCTAAGTCCTCACAAACCTAAGGACAGAGACTCAGGAAGCCAGAGTGAACTTGGCCACTATCTACTGACCTATTTGTGAGGGTGAGGGAAGAAAAAGGAGGAGGAGGATTCTTGCCCATCCTAGCCTCGGCTTGTGGAGGAATTAGGCAGTAGGAGAGGAAGTTGGCTGCATAAAGATCAAGCTTTTTGCAGATGTTGTGCCTAAAATGTAGAAAACTTCAGGAAAAATTATTGATGACCTAGTGATGAGAAAAGTTGAGAAGGCTATCACAGGCTCCAGGAAACTGCCTGTGCTGTTCACGTACTGTGGGGAGATGTAGTCCAGATCAAGTCTCAATCAGGCTCCTTCCGGGTAATGTCTTGATAAAATCATCTAGATTGGCCCTTGAGTCTTCCTTGCCTGCTGCTGCTCCACTTGAGACCTTGGAAATAACACAAATTCAGGACAAAATATCTCTGGTGTTTAAGTTTTCAAGTGTAAATAAATTTTTTTTTTAAATTCTAAGTCCTTGAACTTAGGAGTTTGTTGTTTTTGTTATATACTATCAAGTCGGAACTGACTTACAGCTGATCATCCAGAGACAGTGATTTGTATGGGAGGAGATTGCCCATATTTTTCCAGTGGAGCTGATTTGAACTTCCTGTTTTGGGGGTTAACAGTTCAACTCCTTAACCACTAAGCCACTAGAGTCTTGGAATTTCCTGACATTAGAGAAGTTTCTATAATTCAAGGAACAATTCACTTCTGTGTACTGAAGTTCGCTTAATAACAGGTTTGGAAAATATTATAAACTCCTAAGAAATTATCAGAGTGCTGCAAAAGTTTAGGAAGTGTGTTTGGACATGGTTTTTCTTATTAAGAATTTTAATTCTGTTAGTTGATCCCTGAATTTTTAGGGAATGTAATTGAGGAATATGGAATTATAGTGCTCATGACTAGAATACATTTCTTTTATGATATGGAGACATATATTTTTTCTCTATTGTAGTAAGTAACTGTGAAAGTCACAGTATTTTTGTGAAAATAACATGCTGATTTTTGGACCAACTTCAGCTTATCCCCAAGGTATTTTCATAAATATGAAAAAAATTATCATAGTAACAAAATATCTATAAAAAATGTGTTTGCAAAGGATGAATTATCTTAGATGTTGGAATGACTTATTTAAATGTCATGTAGAGTTAAATCCTTCAAATTTTTTTTCTTTCAGTTTGCCCTGATAGTGTCTTTAACAAAATTAAGACTTCTTGCTCCAAGTCAATAAGAAGATGTAAAGAAATAAATATTTCCTTCATTCCACTTGAATCTCAGGTACTTTATTTACTTTATTTTATTGTAGTTTATAATGGATTTTAAAATTTTATTTCATGAATTTATTTGCTATATTTTGTAATTCTAGTTTAATTTTGAAGATATTAAAAAGATGCTTTTATGTATAGTTTATGAGTTCTGAGCTTAATCTACAAATGAATATTTCCTTTGATGAAGGGAAAAACATGAATTAAAAATTGGAATAAGACATGAATAATGAAAATTAGGGCTTAAATTTCATATCTGCCACCAAGTCTTCTGTAAGTCAACACTACTGGATTTTAAAAATAAAAATATTTTGAGTGCAGTCTTTAGTTAGATGACTTCATGAAGTAAGTTTTTGCATTTAGCTTTTGTAATAATTTGTGTTAGTAAAGTAAGTGTTCTTTGATAAACTTTATCATTTGAAAGAATTGATCATTTAGTTTAATTACTAAGTGAAAACCCTTTGTCTCTTTGTTCCTGCCTTTGGAGCAGTAAATGAACTGTCAATTTATAACAGTGATAATAACAGACATATATATAGTACTCCCTAGAGTGATGCCAGTTTGCAGACTAAGGTGCACCTAATTCAGGCCATGGACTTTTCAGTCACTTGCAGTGCATCTGAGAGCTGGGCAAGGAATGAGAATAAGAGACAATTAATTGATGTCTTTGAATTGTGGCATTGGAGAAGAGCACTGAATATCTCATGGGTTGTCAAAAGAACAAACAGATAGATCTTCGAACAAGTGCAGCCAGAGTGCTTCTTAAATGCAAAGATAGTGAAGCTTCATCTCTCATACTTTGGACATGATTCTAGAAGAGGCTATTTCTTGGAAAGGGACATCAAGCTTGGAAAGGTGGAGGGTCACCAAAACAGAGGAAGACCCCCCTCCACCCCCCCATGAGATAGATTGACACAGCAACTGCCTCAATGAGCTCAGCTGTGTTAGAGATGGTGAAAATGGCCCAAGTTAGGGTAGAGTTCATGGCTGTTGTTCATAGAGTTGCCATGAGACATACTCAACTCAGTAGGACCTAACAACAGCAGAGTGCTTTATTTGTACTCATTAAATTCTCACAACAACCCAATGAAGTAGATAGTAACTCCAGTTCCATTTTTAAGAAAAGGAAACCAGGTTAACTGACCTTCCTCATTTTTTACTGTTCTGCTCTCTGTGTTTTGATTTTAGCATCTTATGACATTAAATACTTAGGACATTAAATAAGCTTTTAATTTTTCTGCTGAGAAATAGCACATACACTTCTGCTCATATGCCAGTGACAAAAGCAAGCCACATTACCAAGCCTAAAACCAGTGTGAAAATATTTTCATAGGGAGATACTTTGAAGGAAAGATCACTAAGCATTTTGAACAAGTTATGTTATCTTTGCAGTGGGACAGTCAGCTCTTAGAAAAACTCCAGTCCAAGTATTAACAAATAATACAGCCAGCTAACTTTGAGTAGCACAGAGATAAATGGACTGGGCTCAGCTGTATCTTTCTGTGATCAGGCTGCTACTATGTATAATGGGTTATGCTCACAGCTGTAAATGACTTTAGGATGAAAAGAAATGCAAAGGAGTTTGTCTATAGTTGATTACTTAAAATACTGCTTTTGCTAAACACCTTTTTTTATACCAGTATATTATCCTAAGAGGGATTACCATCATTCTTTACAAAAACCTAGTTCATTGGTAAACTCTCAGTTTCAATTAGAGATACTCTTTTGTCTTTTCCAAATAACACAATAATACTAAGTTTTTGATACAATTATTTACATGTAAGTAATTTTTTTTTTAAATGGATGAGTATCTGAGAATTCGCAGAGTATCATAAGATATATACAGTGCCTGGCAAAGCGCTGTGTTATTTTGGGGAGTATATTTTAGAGACATGAAGAATATATGCTAAAGAACTGAAGGCTATGTATACACTTTGGAAATTTTATAGATATTCTCTCATTGGTTAAAATTTTTAATACATGTGTAATGTTATGTGCTGATGAGTCAGAATCCAACTCATAGCAGATTTTCAGAGATTGAAAATCATAGGAGAGGAGATTTCTTACATCTTTCACCCAAGGAGCAGCTGGTAGATTCGAACCGCCTGCCTAAATTATACTTTGTTTTGTTTCTTTGTCCCAGATAGTAAGTTCTTACTTGACTTTAACTACCTCAGTTTCTGTCAGTTATTACACATGCAGTGAGAAGGAATAGTACAATCTGTATAAGAGGCAAGAATTAAAGGATTCAAAGTAGATTAAGTAGGAAAAGTAAGAAAAAAATAAAAGATTACATTATACAGGACAACGATCTAATAAGAAAGAAAATTACTTTAAAAAGCTTGACCAGTTTAACAACAAAAAGACAGCCTCATCATAAAATGGGCAAAGATCGTGAATAGATATTTTTACCAAAGAAGATATTCCAAATGATCGCTAAGCATAATGAAAAGATAGTGTCAACCATCAGAGAGATGCAAACCAAAGCCAAAATGGAGCTACTATTTCTTTCCTACTAGAATTACTAAGATTTAAAAAAATGGAAAATAAATGTAGAGAAGAATGTGGAAGAATCCTTACTCTCTTGCTGTCGGGAATGCTAATGATCCAGCTTGGAAACAGTGTGGTGTTTTTTTAAAAAACCTAATAATAGAACTACTATGTGACCCAGAAGTTATAACCCCAAGTGTGCGCAAAAGACTTCAAAGCAGAGTCTCAGAGACAGATTTGTACACTTATTAGCAATAATTAGAATAATTGACTGGTAATCCTACCCTTGATAGGAATTTTTCTTTCTCTTCACTGCAGTACTTAGTATTCACAGCCAGAACATGGGAACAACCTAAATGCCCATCAACAGGCATAAGATAAACAAGAGGTACATACATACAGTGGAAGGTCAGCCAGTAGGATAAATGAAGTCTGGATATGTGGTGCAGAATGAATGGCACTTGAAGACATTATGCTGAGCAAACTATGTCAGTCACAAAAAGAAAAAATATTGAATAATCTCATTCATATAAAAAGACAAAGGCAAATACACAGAGACCAAAGTTTATTCATGGTTTCTAAGGGCAGAAAGGAGGAAGAAAAGGGGCTTACCAATGTTGGAAAAAATAATACTGACTGAGGATAACACTATACAACTGATTATTATAACTGCTGTTAATAAGTTACAAATTGTAAAAGACTAAATTGGCAAAAGTTGTCTGGTAGATATATTTGCAACAATGTGCCCAAAAAAATGCTGCTAAGGATACTATGTACAGGTAAACAATTCATGGGATTTGGGTATTTGATTTGGAGGTTTAAGGGTATAGGTCATGAGACATCCCAGTTAATTGGTCTAATAATATGTTAGGTGCTCTATTCTGCCTTCTGTTTGTCCTCTAACAAGCAACCATGTAAGGCACAACAATTAGTTTCTATTGCCCTGGAGCAACATACATACAACAGACTCGGAGAAGGAGAAGGATTGTTTGGCTAATTGCCTCTATGAATAACTGCTTCCTTTGCCATGTGACCTGGATACTATCTGGCTACCATTAGAGAGTAGTTTGATCAAAAATTGTATGGAAGGAAACTGATTAAAGGCAGTACATTTCAGAATAGAATTGCAAATTCTCTCAGATTCGAGACTTTAGATAGCCATGGAGAATGGAGGAACTGCTAAAACTACTACCCTGAGATCAGCTTTAACCTTTAAACCAAAAAACACTCCCTAAAGTCTTTATAAAACAAAACAGCAGCTGAACTTAATTAGTAAAAAATTTCAGCATTAAGTACTATATTCTTTTAAAAGCTGTATTATGAGATCAAAGGAACTCTGGTGGCATTGTGGTTAAGGCATTTGTCTGCTAACCTAAAGGTTGTCTTTTCAAATCCACCAGCTGTTCCAGGGGAGAAAGATGAGGCAGACTTCTTTCTGTAAATATTTACAGCTTTGGAAGCCTTAGAAGAAACTTCTATATTACCTGCTCTGTCCTACAGAATTACCCATAAAGGACAGTGAGTTTATATTAATGAGGGACGATTAATTCAGAAAAGGAGAGTGAGAATGATTGCACAACTTTAAAAATATAATCAGTGATGATACTAAGTTGTATGTGTTGATACATGCTTAGCTGTGTATATTCACAACAGAAGAAATAAAACTTAAAGAATAAAATTAATTAAAAATTTGCACAGGGAAAATCTGCTGTTAGGGACCTCTCCAGAGTAGTGAAGAGTAATGATGTCAGTCTAGAGACCACGGTGTGCCTGATCTAGGCCATAGTCTTTGCAATTACTTGCTATTCATCAGAGATTTGAACAGCAACTAAGGATGACAGAAGAAGAATTGATACTTTTGAGTTGTAGTACTGTAGAAAAGTATTGAACATATCCTGGACCACCAAGAGAACAAATAGGTCTGTCCTATACAGGGTGAAACAAAACTACTCATTGGAAATAAAGATTTTGAGGCTCTGTCTCACATACTTTGGTCAGGAAGGACTAGTCCCTGGAGGACATCATGCTTGGTAAGGTGGAGGGACAGCGCAGGAGAGGAAAACTTGGATGAGACAGATTAGTATACTACCTGGGATACTGAAGGTAGGTGTGTCAAAGACAGTACAATTGGCTCAGGATAGAGCAGGATTCAGAGCTACTGTGCATAGGGTCACTATGAGTCATAGTCAACTCGATAGCACGTAATAATAACAATAACTGTGTTTGTCTTGATAGACTTTGTAAATCAAGTCTCCAAATTGACAATGTGCCCTTCTTATGGTCTAATTTAGGTGTATACTCTTGATGTACCAGATGCCTTCTATTACTGTTACAGTCCAGACCCTAGTAATGCAAATGGAAAAGATGCTGTTATGGAAATGATGGCTGAACAGATAGTTACACTGTGTGCCACCCTGGATGAAAATCCTGGAGTAAGATATAAAAGGTAAGAACCTAAATAGCATGGAAATATTACACATAGTGTTTGCTGTCTATTATTCAGAGAAGTGATGTTTTTATCCTGTAATGGTGCATTTTATATTTAAAAGTGACCATTCTAAGTACACAATTTTGTTGTGATATTTTTGGATTGTTGTTTGTTTTTGTTTTAAGAAGGTGTAATTTAACTTTTGAACTATGTATCTTTATTGTTTTTAAAACTGAAATTTATGGAAAAGTTCATAAATTTTACAGATACAACTGAATCATCCCAAAGTGTACTCCAGCCAGGTAAAGGAAAGAGCAATGTCAAAGCATCTTAGAGATTGCTGATTACTCTCCCCATGTGATTGCCCTCACGCATCACTCCTCTTTACCTCCACTAAAGGGTCTTAAGTGACATAGTGCATTGCACTGAAAGCTCAGTGGTTTGAATCCCCCACTAGCCACTCTGAGGGAGAAAGACAGGCAGTCTGAAGTCGTAAAGATTTACCACCTAAAAATGAGTCAGAATCAACTTGATGGCAGTGGGCTGGGTTTGGATTTTTTTTTCTTCTCATGACTACTTCCCTGATATTTAGCACTGTAAATTAAAGGAGTTCTTAACTTAGGAATAGTAACTACACTATATGACTACTACTACCACCAGTAATATTGGTGGTGGTGGTGTGTGCCATTGAGTTGGAACCAACCTATAGCTGACCTCCAATGGATTTTCAGGGATAGTAAATTGCGTGGAAGGAGATCACCCATCCTTTGCCCATAGAGCAGCTGGTGTGTTCCAACAGTGTGCCTTGCAGCACAGGTTTTTAACACTGGGGCACCAGAGCTTCTACCAATAATGTTGTTGTTGTATGCTGTCAGTTTGGGACCGACACATAACTGACCCTCCAGTGAGTTTTCAGAGGCAATAATTTATACAGGAGGAGATTTACAATCCTTCTCCTACAAAGCAGTTGGTGGCTTCAAACTGTGTGGCTTTGGAATTGCAGCACAATTTCTTAGCACTAGGCCACCAGAGCTCCCCTACCTATAATATTAATGGTAAGGAATTATGCTACCCACCCAAAGGTATGCAGTTCAAATCTACCAGCTACTCTGCAAGAGAAAGATGGAAAATCTCTTCCCATGTGTTACTTACTGCCTATGAAAACTAACTGGGGTGGGGGAAGGGGAGGGCAGGGAGAAAAATACAACAAATGAATGACTGGAAACCCAAGTCTCTGTAAACTTTCATTAAAATTAATAAAAAAACCCACCTAACCGGAGGTATGAGTTGGTTCCTACTCTATGCTTTTCATAGGGAGCTCTGGTGGCTTAGTGGGTAAGCAATTGCTTTGTCAAGCCAAAGGCACACAGTTCAAATCCACCAATAGCTTCATAGAGGAAGATGGATAGTCTCCTTCAGTGGGATTTACTGCCTCTGAAAACCCACTGGAGGGTTAGCTATGAGTCAATTCTGCTTGGCAGCACACAACAGCAACTATATTATTCAAAGAACAAACAAACCTGTTGTGGAAGTGCAACTGGTGTGTTCCTTAGAGGCAAGGATGGTGAAACTTTGTCTCATATACTTTGGACATGTTGTCAGGGGTGCCCAATCCTTGAACAAAGAAAGCATGCTGGGAAAAGTAGGGAGTTAGAGAAAGAGAATACTACTATAAAAAGCAAGGGCCACATGAGGAATGCCATATCTGACCTTTACCAACTTCGCAGGGGGAAATTATCCCCGCTCACAGCATCAATAACACAGAACCAACTTACATGAGGTCAGACATGTCCTCCCATGTTCTTTTTTATTTTTTTCTCCTATAATTATATTTTATTAATTTTCATAAACATTTACA
>NW_006399770.1:27732946-27733842 GCF_000299155.1 Elephantulus edwardii
CAGTTGACCATAGATAGATGGGTCGATCTCTGGATTCTCAATTCGATTCCATTGATCTATGTGTCTGTCATTGTACCAGTACCATGCTGTCTTTATCCTCCCATGTTCTATGCCTCTTTATTCTCATCTAAACACCAATTCTTACTGCTTGGTTGGATCCAAAATCTGATGTGATAGCTCACAGACCACTCTGAACCATATTGGGGGAATTAAAAGGTTATAATTCAGAATAACAAAATACAGGCAAGACAGCTCCCAAAATGTGTATGTAGGTCGCCTTGCAAGGGGCTGGCGCCTTGGTTATTAAGAGACCGCCAACTGGGTGACACCACCAGGGAATCATTCGTTTTTCTAGTTGTTCTCTTCCTGGCTCTGTGCAGTGGTCAAGATAGCCTGTGAAAATCAGAGAGAACTTGCCCACCAGAAAAACATGTAGAAAACCCAGGAGATTAGCAAGGGAAAAAGAAAAGAGGACAGTTTCACTGCCTCTCAGAGAAAGCAGAGGGATTCTGAAATCATGCAATGAAAGCAGAAGGCAGCTAATGAGAAGTCTTTGCAGACCAGAGAAAAATGATGACTAGCTAATTTGGAAAACATGGGTGCTACTGGCAACTAGGTGTATTATACACTCTAAGATCAAGATTTTGCAGAGTGAACAGTCATTATATATGTTATAATTTATCCTTATAAAACAGTCTATTTTAAACTTTACCTTTTGACCTGATTTAGTGTGATGTTTTAGAACTCCTCGTTGAAAAAGAAAACACCAATCATACATGTTAAAAAAAAAAAAGTATATGCAGTCACTTCGGTGTCAAGTCTCTTGGTGTTCCCAATTGTTCAACAAAGTTCTCAGTCTTGCTAATATTGAGTTTTCATTCCCCCCCCCCCCAAAG
>NW_006399770.1:27743738-27757488 GCF_000299155.1 Elephantulus edwardii
TGGGGTAATCGGGATGGGTGTGTCAGAGGCAGTGCGATTGGCACAGGATAGAGCAGGGTTTAGGGCTGTTGTACATAGGGTCGCTATGAGTCGCAAACAACTCGATGGCACATAACCACCACAACAACAATACTATACTGTATTGTACTGTATGTACTACTGCTTGTTGTTGTGTACTGTCAAGTTGGAACCAACTCATAGCTGACTCTGCAGCAGGTTATCAGAGACAACATAATTACATGAGAGGAGATTGCTGATCTTTGTCCCACGGAGCAGCTGGTGGATTAAAACTGTGTGACTTCAGGTTGATAGCACTACTCCTTACCACTAGGCTACCATGGCTCCCTGTATGTGTTGTTGTGTACTATAGAGTTGGAACCAACTACTAGTAAATATTATCAGTTCTTTTTCCCCAAAATTTTGCTTTCTGCTTTTGAGAATATACATGACAAAACATATCCAATTCAACAGTATGTATGAGTGTGTGTGTGTGTGTGTGTGTGTGTGTGTGTGTATTTAGCTTACATTCTTTGAATTGTGCATTCATTCTCTACTGAATCATTTGTTCTTTTCTGGCTAATATAAACTCACTGCCCCTTCAACCGTCTTTCTGTCGCTTTGATCCCATATAGATAGAACGTGCTCAGGGCAGACCTTTTCTCTAGTTAGTCTAAATTGTTCATTTTTAAGATTACTTCAGGGAATGTTTTTGGATTAAGCTTTAAACATTATCTCAGGGGCGTAGTTTCAGGATTTCATCTGCTCTCCATAGTTTAGAAAATCTAGAATCCATAAGAATATGAAATTTGGTTTTGCACTTCCCTCCTTTTCATCAGATTTCTTCTATGCAATTTTTGTTCAAAATATTCAGTAATAGATAGATGGATATAGTTCTTTAGATCTCATGGTACAGGGAGCAGTTGTTTATGGAGGTGATACACACACACACACACACACAATCTATATCTTCCTCCTCTTATTCAATTCTTTGTCTATTGTTCCAGGGGAATAGAGACCAATTGTGTTTGGATGGTTACTTGTAAGCTTTTAGAACCCTGGACGTCACATCACACCATACCGCAAACTAAGAGGTAGAACAGAAGTGCTAAACACAATTTAACAACAGAAGCATTAGACCAGTTAACTGAGGTGTCTCATGAACTCTACCTCATGAGGCTAAACCTCCAAACCAAAGAACCAAATCTTCCATGTTTGGTTGTGCAAGCAGCTTTAGCAACTTCCGCCTCCACCCCCTAGCCCCAGAGATAGGTCATATATTATTGTAACTAGATCAGAAAACTTGCCAATTCAGTCTTGTGTAGTTTGTAACTCACTGACAATTATAATAATCAGATATTGACCTTTAGTCAATATGATTTCTCATCACTAGTAAGCTTGCTTTTCTCCTTTCCTCCTGCCTTTGGTAACCACCAATACACTTTGATCTCAGTATATTTGCCTTTGTCTTCTTATATGAGTGAGATCATGTAACATTTTCCCTTTGGTGACTGATGTATTTGCCCAGCATGCTGTCTTCAAGTTCTGCTCATATTGCAGCACATATCCAGACTTCATTTCTCCTACTGACTGACTAATGTTGCACTGTATGTATTTACCAGGTCTTGGCAAACAAGTTCTTTACTCCTATATCAGCTACTAGAAACATTATTTTTCTTATAAGCAATGTATGGATTATTCTCTAGACTTTCACAGAACTGAGCTAAGAGTCTGTGTTTAGGCTTCTGTTCTTTTTGATTGACTATAAATTGGATGATTTTAACAGACATTTATGCTCATACGGTTAAGGAGACTAGAAGTCCAAATTTAGAGTTCCAGCTCTAGAGGAAGGCCCACTACTTGTGGAGGAAGGTGGTTTCCTTTAACCTCTGCACACTAGAATCTTCCTTAGAGATCACCATGTGTCTTGGTCTTCCCCAGTGTTAAGGAACTTTCTCAAGGAGAGGTCTGGGGCCAAAATGGTGCACTCCACTCCTGACAATTCTTTCTTCTTTATTTAAAATGCAAAATCAAGTTTATTTTCCCCATCTTAACCATACTCAGGGAGATTGTGGGCCTGTTGGAGCCCAAAATGTTTCTTATTGTTTGTACTGAGCTTATAGCTTGCCAAAAATCACACAGTCTATAACACTAATACCCAGGTTTCACCCCAGACCAAAATCAACACAACTTCTGAAGGCAGGATCCAGGCATCAAGAAGGAAATTGAGTGAAAGCTCAATTTGAAGAGAATTAATTTTAAATTGCACCATTCATACACATTTTGTTTCATAATTTTAGTTACAATACCCATAATGTAACTGCACTATTCCCACTTTTCTTCCTGTCATTCTTATCCTGTTACTCCTCCTGCCTTACCCTTCCTGCTTTGAGGGCCCTATGCCTGGGCAAATGTTCCTCTTACAATCTTATATGATTGGTGCTAAGGAGTATCTGCCTTCCTGATGTTATTTTTTGCCTTATAGGTCTGCTACTCTATGGCTATTGTTGGGCTGAAAATTGAGCCCTGGGGGTGAGATTTGTTCAGTTTCAAGGGATGATTAAAGTCTCTAGGGTTCCCCCATTCTATCAGGCCAATAACCCTGACCATTTTTATGTTTCGTTTGTGTTTTTGTTTCTCCCCAAATTTATCTCCTACTCCATCCAGGGCCCTTTCAGAGCTCGGTCTCAGGGCTGTGAAAGTTGAGGTTAGCATGGTCCACTATACTATAGATTGTTTCTATACATCTTTGCTTTTCTTCCCTCTTCTTTGTTCCAGACGGGGAGAGACCAATAGTTATACATTGGATGTTAAAAAACAAACAAAACCAGCTCACATACTTTTAAGACTCTAGGTGATTCTCAACAAATAGGATATAGAACATTTTCTTGGTAGACTATGTTATGCTAATTAATGTGGGGTTTTTTGTTGTTGTTTTTGTGTGAGGTTTGTTTTTTGTTTGGTTTTCATTTTTATTCATTCACTGTTGCACATGGCAATTCTTTCATGATGGTACTGGATTCCCTTACTTTCCTTTTATCTCTAGTAAGAAAATAGATATTACAGGTCACACCTTATAGAAACTCCCCTTGAATCCAATTAGGGCTGTGGTGAGATTAAGGAGTGTTGCATTCCACCCTTAAACCTTTTACTTGATTTATTAGATCAGGACATCATTACAAAGTAATTATAGTAGTGAATATTTCTTTAGACATTTGCCATTTCAGGAGAGGAAAAAGGCATCATTACAAAGCTTCCACATCACACCATTACATAAGTGGAGGGCACAACCCATGACTGCAGGTGGGTGCTTAACCATTAAACCAAAACACTCCCTACTACCATCAAATTGATTCCAGCTGACAGTGACCCTGTAGGATAGAGTTGAACTGCCCATATGGTTTTCAGGCCTATAAATCTTTTGAATACAAACTGCCTTATATTTTTTCCACAGTATGGCTGGTGGGTCAAATTTTCCTTCTGATTAGCAGATGAATCCTTAAACCCTCGTGCCACAAGGACACTTTAAATTCCAAACAGGAGTTTAACCATTGCTGTCAAGACAGACCTGACTCACAGCTGACTGTCCTTTGGGTTTCTGAGGCTGTAAATCAGATGGCAGATGATTGCCCACCTCTCTGTTGCAGGATTCTGATGGGCTCAACTACCAGAGAGGAGCAGCCTTTGAATTAGTTGCACAACTCTCCACACTTCTCCACCAGAACTCTTTATACAAGAATATCCGTTTCATATATCGTCTGATCTTTTCCATGTTTATAGAATTTTTAGATTAATACATTTCATAGTTTAATTTTTAAATTTTAACTTTTGAACTTTCCCCCCCACATTTAGCAAACCTTTAGATAATGCCAATAAGCTTGCACAGCTTGTGGAAAAAAAACTTGAAGACTACTACAAGATTGATGAAAAGAGCCAAATAAAGGTACTGTATGAGAGGCAAAATGTCAATATGAATAAAATCTCTTATTTCCTTATAAGCCAAAAATTTTTTTAATTTATTTGTTGGTTTTGATTTATGGTTCATTAACATAGATGGTAGTGGACACCATAATGGACAATGTGCTTTAGTCAAAGAAAATTGGAGTTTTGAAGTCAGCACTGCATCTAAATCCTGACTTTTTCATGTAATTAATTGAATGCCAATATTTGACAGAGTATATAACTTCTCTGTTTCTCAGTCTGGTATTTTATAAAATAGGGATAATAAGAGAATACATATCTTTTTTTATTTTAATTTTCTTTAAATTAATTTTAATGAAAGTTTACAGAGACTTAGCGTTTTCAGTTCTTGAAAAGAAAGAAAAACTCTTTCATTGTTGTGCAATCCCTGCCCCCCAAGTCCACTCCACTATGCAGCCTTCGCTCTGTACTTCTGTAATAACAAGAATACCCATTCATATATCTCTTTTAAACAGTTCTCTCCCTCATCTGTTTCAATGCAATATACATCTTTCCTCCCCTCCTTTTCTGTCTTCTCTCAACCCTGATGTCAGTCCCATTTTATATCAGTGGCCCTAGGCAATAATTGTCCTTTTGTGACTGAGATATTTCACTCAGCATAATGTCCTCCAGGGTCATCCATTTTGAATAATATTTCATGAGTTCCTTGTTTTTCAATGCTGCATAGTATTCCATTGTGTGAATATACCAGAGCTTCTCTATCCACTCATTTGTTGATGGGCACTTGGGTTGTTTCCAGCTCTTTGCTGTTGTGAAAAAAGCTGCAAGTAAACATGGTTGTGCATATGTCTGCTTGAGTGGCAATTACAGTTTCTTAAGGTCAATTCTCAGTAGTAGAATTGCTGGGTCAAATGATATCTCTATTTGCAACTTTTTGAAAAAGCGCCATACAGCCTTCCATAGTGGTTGCACCATTTTACACTCCCACCAACCGTGAATATGGGTTTCAGTTTCTCCACAACCTTGCCAGCATTTGATGCTTGCTGTTCTGCTAAATTTTGCTGTTCTTACTAGGGTGAGATGATTGATACCTCATAGTTGTATTGATGAGAATACCTATCTTATGAGATTGTTGTTGGGTTCTCAACTTGTAACCGGACTTGTACAACAGGATGCAAGCCTGCCTGATTGTGCGCCAGCCTCACTGTCTCTGCTTTGTTTAAGTTCATTGTTACAGTCACTGTGTCATTCCATCTTGTTGAGAGTCTTCCTCTCTTTCACTAATCCTCTGCTTTTCCAAGCATGATTTCCTCCTGCGGGGACTAGACCCACCTGATAATATGACCAAAATAGATGAAGTCTCACCATAATTTCTTCTAAAGAGCACTCTGGCTGTGTTTCTTTCAAGGCATATTTGTTGTTTTGGCTGTAGTTTTTAGTTGCTGTCAAGTACAACTCATAGCAACCCCTTATGAACAACAGATGAGAACCTTGTCCTATCCTGGATCATCTTCATCATCTCTGACGTGCCTGAAACCATTCCTGTGGTCACTATGTCAGTCCATCTTGTGGAGGATTTTCCTCTCTTTTGCTGATCTTCCACTCGTCCAAATATGCTGTCAAACTTCAAGGACTAGTAGCCTCTCCAAATAATGGCCAGAGTATGTGAGATGAAGCTTTAACATCCTTGCCTCCAAGGAGCCCTCTGCCTGTACTTTTTCCAAGACATATCTGTTTGATTTTTTTGACAATACTTGGGACTATTTTCTTCAACACCACAACTCAAAGACATCAATTCTTCTTCCCTCATCCTTATTCATTGTCCAGCTCTGAAATGTATACCAAGGGATTGAAAAGACCATGCCCTGAATCAAGTGCTCTTTAGACATAAAATTGACATCTTTGCTCCACAGTAATTTGGAGAGGTCCCTGATAGCACACTTTCCCAATGCAATACATCTGATCACCTGACTTCTGGTCTCAAAGATGTTATTGTGGATCCAAGTAAGATGAAATCATTGACAAATCTTCTCACAATCTGTAATGATGTTATTTATTAACCCAGTGGTAAAGATTTTTGCCTTCTTAAATTGAGATGCAATCCGTATTAACGGCTATAGTCTTTGATCTTCAGCAGCAAGCATTTAAAATCTTCCTCTTGTTCAGCAAGCAAGGTTGTATCAGTTGCATAATGCAGGCTGTTGATAAGTCTTCCTCCTATGCTGATGCAACATTTTTCTTCATAGAGTCCAACTTCTGGAATGATTTGCTCAATGTATGGATTGAATAGGTATAGAGAAAGGATACAACTCTTAGACATACCTTTTCTGATTTTAAACCTTGCAGTGTCCCCTTGCTCTGTTCAGACAACAGTTTCTTGGTCTAGGTATAAGTTTATATGAGCATAAATCAATATTCTGTGATTCCCATTCTTCTCAATGTTAGCTGTAATTTGTTATGATCCACGTAGTAAAATCCCTTTGCATAGTCAGTAAAACAAATAGACATTCTTCTGGTATTCTCTGCTTTCAGCCTTGATCAGTCTGACATCAGTACTGATATCCTTGGTCCCATCGTCTCTTCTAAACTCAGCTTGAACTGCTTCCATTTCTCTGTCAATGTATTATTCTAATCATTTTTGCGTAATCTTCAGCAATATTTTGTTTGCATGTGATGTTAGTGATATTATTTGATTAATTTCCGCATTCTATTGGACTGGCCTTCTTGGAAATGGGGACAGATATGGATCTCTTCCAGTTAGTTGACTAAGCAGCTGTCATCCAAACTTCCTGGCATATACTGGTGAGCACATCCAGGGCTGCATCTGCTGTTTTGTCAGTTCATGGTATATTCAATATTTTTCGTCAATTCTGTAATTCAAAGGCATTGATTCTTCTTCACCCTTCCTTATTCATTGTCCAGCTTTCACATATGTAAGAAGCAATTGAAAATACTATGGTTTGGGGCAGCCACGTTTCAGTCTTTAAAGTGTAATCATTTTTTTAGCACTTTACAGAGGTCCTTGGCAGCAATACATCTTAAAAGGTAGTGAGAGGATTGAGTTAGTATATATAAAGTTCTTAGAATAATACTTGTGACTGAGTAAACAGTTAATACATATGTTTCTATTATTGTTCTATGGCACATTGTCTATTTTGAGGACTTTTTTCCATCTAGATATTGGATTTGACAAAATATGTGCCTTACTCAATTAATATGAGGTGGCTTAACATTTTAAGTCTCTAAGTTGTTTAGCATGTATAGGAATTTAATAAATTGTTATTATTACTCTGCCTTATTTAGATAGCATAAAGTGAATTGAAAACTAGAACCTGAAGAACATCAGCATTAGGAATTGATTTGAGAATAAAAAGTCTGAGGAGAATGAAAGATTAACAAATAGTTAGGAAGCCATATTAACAATAACTGAAGAGTGAAAGGAAGAAGCTATTGGTTGTTTAGAAGAGGAGATGGACATGGAATGAGAGAAGAATGCTTAGAGCATAATGGGAGAATCAGCAGGCCTTATGTTATACCCTAGTGGAAGAGGTCCTTGGGCTTCCAAAAGGAAATAACAGGGAAAAGAGTTTATTGCATGGATAATGCTCTTTTAAAACAAAAAGCCAAAATTCACCAAAAGAATTGGCTAAGTGGGACATGTGGGCATAGGTATAATGTTCGTTTGTTGTTATTGTGTGCTGATGAGTTGGAACCGACTCATAGATAACCCACCAGCAGGCTTTCAAGAGGCAGTAAATCGCACTGGAAAAGATTGCCCATCCTTTTGTGCAGAGTCACTGGTAGATGCAAACCACATGCCTTTGGATTGCAGTGAAGTTTTTTACCACTAGATCACAAGGGCTCATTTTTGAGATTTACTGATTCTTTGGACTGGTAATCTAGGGAGAGTGTTTACCCAGGTTTAGTTGCTTTGTGCAGATGACACAACCCTGCTTGCTGAAACTGAGGAGGACCTGAAGCACTTGCTGCAGAATGTCAAGAACTGCAGCATTCAATATGGATTGAAGCTAAACATCAAGAAAACAAAGATTCTCACCACTGGTCCAATTGGCAACATCATTATGGATGGTGAAGAGATTGAGATAGTTAATGGTTTTAGTTTGCTTGGCTCCACAGTCAGAACTCTTGGTACCAGCAGCCAGGAAATCAAGAGATGAATTGCATTGGGAAAGTCAGCTGTGAGGGACCTCTCCAAAGTACTAAAGAGCAACAACATCAGGCTAGAGAGTAAGGTATGCCTGATCCTGGCCATAGTCTTTGCAGTTGTGTGCTATGCGTCTGAGAACTGGACAGTGACTAGGAATGATAGAAAGAGAATTGATGCCTTTGAGCTGTGGTGCTGGAGAAGAGTGTTGAATACACCATGGACTGCTAGGGGAACAAACAGATTTATCCTGAAGAGAGTGAAACCAGGCTACTTCTTGGAGTCAAGGATTCTGAAGCTTCGTCTGACATACTTTAGACCTGTTGCAAGGAGGGACCAGTACTTAGAGAGGGACATCATGTTTGGGAGAGTAGAGGGACAGTGCAGGAGAGGAAGACCCTTGATGAGATGGATTGATTTAGTGATTGGGGTGGTGGGAGTGTGTCGGAGACAGTGAGGTTGACACAGGATAGAGCAGGGTTTAGTGCTCTTGTACATAGGGTCACTATGAGTTGCAAGTGACTCAACAGCACATAGCAACAACAACAGTTGTGAAAACACATCGGCTTGATACACATACTAGATAGTCAATAAATGTTTGATTCATGAAGAGATGGATCATTATAGTAGTGAATATTTCTTTAGACATTTGCCATTTCAGTAGAGGAAAAAGGCAAAAATAAACTTGTTTTTTCCATTTTTTCTGCCTAGGAATTGATGTATTCTCCAAGTTCCTGGTGGATATATACTCTTCCTTCTCTCTCGACTCTAGTAAAATGTTGCCTCCCTTTTGAAATCACTTCTGGCTCTTTAGGCTCCCATAGTGCCAATAGTCTCCAAACCCAGATAGAACAGTTAATATTGCACTTTGTTTTTTGGTGGTTCTTTTTAATTTATTTTTTTTATTCTGTTCTACTTAATTATTTACAAGGTTCAAATACATTGTTTTTCACAGAAGGTCCTTCCCATTTCTTTCACCCCTCACCCCCATTGAATTGTGAAACCTTGTGATTAATACCCCACTCCTCGACCCATCCTTCCGGAAACTCATATCTCAAGTTTATTAAGATCTTACTGAGTGCCAGGTACTACGCTAGATTATTTCATAGTCTTATAATATTTTATTTTTGTAGCAGTCCTATAAGGCATAAGATTCTGTGGTTATATTTCACTTTACAAATAAGGGTACTGAAGTTATAAACAGATTAAACTTTTTTTTAAGACTTTTCCAAAGTCTTAAAAGAAAGTGTTAAGAGCTGAACTCAGACACAGATTTGTCTGATTATGCTGGCTATGCTCAAACTATTGTACCACACTGTTTCAAAGTTTATTTAAATGGGTGAATAGTTAACATTAAAAAAAAAACGCCCTCTAGTCTGTGCAATCTATGTTGCATTGCTATACATACCTCATGAGTTGTAGGGAGTTCTGGTGGCATAATCAATGAGTTGCATTCTACCCCAAAAAGCCATGCCTCTCTGGTGGTTTGAATTCGCCAGCCACACGTCAGGAGAAAGATCGACAGTCTCATTTTGTACTATTTACAGCCTCAGAAACTCATTGGAGTGTCAGCTTCGAGTCAGTTTCAACTTGATGACAATGAGTTTTGAATAAGTTGTAATCTTACTGTTTTGAATAATAATAATACCAAGTTACTACTTTATAAAATCAAGTATTGAAAGATAATGAAAGTATTGAAAGTCATTTTCCCCAGCCCTGTAAATGATTTAGTGATGAATGCTCTTTGTGATTTAATGATAACAAGACTTAATTTTTGAGTTATCTTTTTAGCTGGCATCAGTAGAATCTTTTGAAATTGCATAATGGCTTATAGCACAGATGATGGAGTAAAGCAGACCTGGGATTGAGTCCTGCCACTTACTCTGTGACTTGAGGCAATTATTTCATCTTAAACCTTAATACCCCTATTTAATTATGTCTTACAGGTTTACTGTAAAAATTAAAGGAAATACCTCACCTAGCCTAATGTTTAGCACTCAGTAGTAGCTAATTCACCTGTCTAGCACTCAAATAGTAGCAATAACTCAAATAGTGGCTGTTACTTATCATTTATACTAGTTTTAATTTTATGAAACTGAATTCACAAGGAAATAGTTTACAGCAAGGTAAATGTTACATTTTAAAAAATTGTTTCCAGAACATTGTATTATTACATCTTTATTATGAAAAATTTTCATTACATTGTCTGGATCCCTTCCATGTCCTTCCATTTATGCCACTCAGAGTTTACTTTTTAAAGAAATAACATCACATTCTCAAGACAATTAAGTGAACTTTTTCTTTTTTGTGTGAGCTCTGGTGGCCTAGATAAGAAGCTACACTGCAATCCGAAGGCACATGGTTCAGATCCACCAGCTACTCTGCAGTAAAAAGATGGACAGTTTCTTTCCATGCGATTAACTAAAAGCCTCTGAAAACCTGCTCGAGGGTCAGCTGTGGGTTGATTCTGACTTGTTGGTGCACAGCAACACCAATTGTAGAGAGAAGGGGCGCAGCTTATGGAAAAGATCTTGTTTTTTAAAGAGATTAAAAATGTATTAACACAAAGAAATTAAAGTTTATTAAACAATTTTTTTGTCTTGTTATTTTAGGGCAAAACTCATTCCCAGCTCATAATAATTGATCGTGGCTTTGATCCCGTGTCCACTGTCCTGCATGAACTCACCTTTCAGGCAATGGCGTATGATCTACTACCGATTGAGAACGATACATACAAGCAAGTATAACTTGAAAGGCATATACAAATAGGAAAGAAGATGGGCATTTAATAATTTGTGTGGGCACTAGAAACCTGAAAGCCTTTGTAACCTTTTTATCTAGATACTCTATCCTTCTCTTGCTCTTATCGTCATAATCTAAAATATTTTTACAATCGTAGTGAATAAGTAATTTGACTGCTTTGAACCTTTTTGATGTATTTTCTTTCCTCAATGCTACGTTTAAGCAGGTGGAATATTTTTAACTTTTCACTTACGGTAAGAGTAAATACTAGACTCAATGTTTTACTTATTGAAATAGAAACCATAGTCAAACTGGTTAGGCCAAAATTATTCTGAATCATAAGTGGTTCAGAATACATGCCTTCTCAATATATTTTCAAAACACTAGAGCACTAGAAAAATAGAATGGCTATTAAAAATAGTTAGTGCTTTCCCATTTTGGTAACATTATCAGTGTAATGTTGGTATAAGAAATAATTTTTTACTTTAAAAGTATTAGATAAAAGCTAAATGAATAAAATAGCTTTTCTGCCAAGGAGCTACTGCACTGTAATTTTATTTATCACTTAATGTGTGTGTGTATGTATATAAGCCACCAGAGCTCCTTACAGTTTACATCCTCTGAAAACTCACTGATGGGTCAGCTCTGAGTCAGTTCTGACTTAACAACAGTGTGAGAGAAGGAAAGCTGTGATTTGATATAATAATCTTTAAATTTCTCAGCTAAGATTTACTTGGAAACAGTACTAAAAATGAAAATAAGTTTGTCTCTTCTGGCTTTTTATGTTTTAATTAACCTAATAGCTTTGTTAAAAGATCTGAGCATTTGTATACAATTCCCCCATCCCTTCCCCCCCCCCCCCCCGCCCCGAGTACACTTCTCTATGCAAGCTTAATTCTGGATTCTGTGCTAACCATAATAATCATATATCACCTCTAATCTGTTCTTTCCCTCATCTGTTTCAATAAAATATACATAATTTATCCAGTTTTTTCTGTCATACCCCAACCCTGATGTCAGACCCATTCTACAACAGTGGCACCATGCAGTATTTGTCCCTTTGTGACTGAGATATTTCATCCAGCATAATGTCCTCCAGGGTCACCCATTTTGAATAATATTGCATGAGTTCCTTGTTTTTCAATGCAGCATAGTATTCCATTGTGTGGATATACCACAACTTCTCTATCCATTTGTTTGTTGATGGGCCCTTAGGTTGCTTCCAACTCTTTGCTATTGTAAACAATATTGAAATGTTCTGCTAAATTTTGTTTTCAAATTGGTTTCTGATAGCATGTAAAAATGCAATGAATTTTTATATATTCATCTTCAATTAGATACTTAATAATTATTATTTCAAATAGTTGTTTAATAATGTTTTCTATTTCTGTATAATCATGTAACCTGCTAATAAAACACATTTTTACTTTTAAAAAAAAAGCATTTATACTACTATATATTCACCATATATCTCCCACAATTCCTGTGTCATTTGATATAAAATTTTAAATCTTAAGATCAGAAGTGAATTCCTAAGACATAGAATAAATATTATTTACTGTTACTTGTAAAAAGGAAAAAAATCCCATCAAATACATTAAAAAAAAGATCTGAGCATTTGTGGTAATTCTATTAATATTTTTATTAATTTAAACATTATTAAACTAAATTATTTCTTTGTTGTTTGGATTTTGATCAAATCCTGGTTTCTTTGAGTTATTTGTATTATTGGATAGCAGAAAAATCAACACAGATGGTAGTTCTAATACTGATGTCAACATCCATTTGTGGTGTTCTTTTTTCCCCAATAAAGTAGAGTTATGAATAGTTTATTGAGAATTCTCAGAAAATATATTATCCTTTAGGTCTTCTAAACCTATATATTGCTCAAGAAATTTGGGAAGAATGAATTGTAGGACATGTAAGAACTTAGTTGCAGACTGTAGATATCAACTGTTACTTTTACCATATTGTTTAAAATATTTACTTTGCATAGTTCTGCAAGCTAGTGAAAATAAGCTTTGCATTTTTAAATGCAAGGGAGAGACTTAAAAAACAAAATGGAAGCGACTAGCAGCTAGCTGTACACCTTTTCCATGATTCAGAAGAGTGAAGGGAGATGACTAGAGAGAAACACAAGCTTCCTATGGCTTATGCTTTTATCACAGCTCCTGACGGAAACACAGTACAAAGACAGGACATTTTAAATATCTAGATTCTGTTCTTCATCTTGGATACCTCTTTAAATCTATCCTTAAGATGAAATTGTCTTCTCTGAGTATTGTTAGACTTGCTCCTATAATCTTTGTATCCTTTTTACTTTTGAACAAGAACATTTTGGTGGATAGTTTTATGGAGCCTATATTTCAGTTCTGGAAATGATAGCATTTATACAGCAGAAATAAACATTTATACATTTGTTTTCTGCAGCCCAGAGTTTAGAAAGTTCAGTTCAGTTCAAGCTCAGGAAATTTGACAATCCCAAAGATGGTCAAACCTCATCTAACTCCACAATCTGCATAAAAAGAGAAGAGAGAATTTACATTTGGAGAAGAAGTCAGATAAAACTACTTCTTCTAGCTTTTAAGTAGTTTCATGTCCCCTCTGAATTGCTGTTCACTTCAGTGGATTCCTTTAAACCTGTTTACTCTGGTGACATTTTTATTATTTCCCATTCTTTAAAGGAGAAGTGGTTATCAGGTTGAGGAAAAATAATATAAGTTGATCTATGTTGTGTTTGTCCAATTTCTTACCACCTCCACGATACAACCCATATTTAATAGGCTGTGTTGGGAGTGACATTGCGACATTGCTGTTCTCACTGTTATAGCTCAAGGAACTGAAGAACAAATTCAAACCTCGAGTTGCTATAATCAAGGATGCTTTGGGCAGAATATTAAATGATCCAGGAAGTATTAAAAGAAG
>NW_006399770.1:27758058-27768837 GCF_000299155.1 Elephantulus edwardii
TTATGCAAAGGCATTTGACTGTGTGGATCATAACAAACTGTGGCTGACTCTGAGAAGAATGGGAATCCCAGAACATTTAATTGTGCTAATATGTACATCTTTAGTATATTACATATTTTTCTTAAAGTTGATTATAGAATGTTGAATTTTGTTTTATTTAAAAAATTTTATTGAACTAATGAAAAATCTGATGACTGATAAATTTGCAGTTGAAAATTGAAAATGTGTTGGTAGTCATAACACTTTAATTTTTTCTAGTGTAAAGATACCAGTGTGTCTTAGTTTTGAGCCAGTATTATTATCCTCTTAAAATTGTGGATGAACTATATTAAGTATCCAGCTTTCTTGAACTCTATGTTAAAATTGCTTACAAAAATATTTCTTCCACTTTTGGGGGTGGATATCTAAAAATTGCATGTATCTTTCTACTTGTAGATATAAAACTGATGGAAAAGAAAAGGAGGCAGTCCTTGAAGAAGACGATGACCTTTGGGTCAGGATTCGACATTGGCATATTGCAGTAGTATTGGAGTATGTGATCCCTTTTAAGTTTTATTACGTATTGTTTAGTCACTAAATAAATAGTAGTACATTTTATCACATTAAAATAGTTTCTTTAGTAAAGTTGTGCACCTTAAAAATTTAAGTCATTATCTCACCGTTTGACAGGGAAATTCCCAAGCTTATGAAAGAAATTTCATCAACAAAGAAAGCAACAGAAGGAAAGGTAAGAATCTTATTTTTATTTTCAAATAATGATGAAGGTAAATTTTAAAGTTTCAAATTCTTGTTTTATTTAACTTTTAATCTTAGGAGATCTCTCATATACACCAAAGAAGAGAAATCCATTCTTGTGCAGCCATTACCCAGCTTTTTTTTTAAACTTCAATTTATTGTTAATTTCAGTAAAAATTTACAGACACTGTGGATTTCCATTCATTCATTGTTGCACTTTTCTCCCTTCCCACGTCTCCCCCCTAGTGCACTACCCTCTTGGAAAAGTAAAAGACAAATTCTTTCATTGTTTTACAAGCCCTCCCCCAGGTCCACTCCACCATGCAGCCTTTGCTCTAGACTCCTGTCATGACAAAAGTACTAATCACATTTACCTTTTAAACAGTTTTCCCCCTCATCTGTTTCAATGTAGTATACATTATTGAACCCATCTTTCTCAGTCTCTCCCCGACCCCAAGATCAGTCCTGTTTTACAACAGTGGCACCATGCAGTATTTGACTTTTTGTGACTGAGATACTTCACTCAGCATAATGTCCTCCAGGGTCACCCATTTTGAATAGTATTGCATGAGTTCCTTGTTTTTCAATACAGCATAGTATTCCATTGTGTGAATATACCACATCTTCTCTATCCATTTGTTTGTTGATGGGCACTTAGGTTGTTTCTAACTCCTTGCTATTGTGAACAAAGCCGCAATGAACATGGGTGTGCATATATCTGCTTGGATGTCAGTTATTGTCTCTTTTGGGTATATTCCCAGTAGTGGAATTGCTGGGTCAAGTGGTGTCTCTATTTGCAACTTTTTGAGAAAGCGCCACACCACCTTCCACAGTGGTTGCACCATTTTACACTCCCACCAACAGTGAATAAGGGTCCCAGTTTCTCCACAACCTCGCCAGCATTTGTTGCTTGCTGTTCTGTTAAATTTTGCAATTCTGACTAGGGTGAGATGATATCTCATACTTATTCCATTGCCCAGCTTTTTGCCATGGAGCAGCTGGTGGATTCGAGCCATGTGCCTTTGGGTTGGCAGCATAATTCCTTACCATGAGGCCACCAGGATGAAGGCATTATCACAGCTTCCTTTTTAGGTGTGAGAATATCTTTATTTTACTTTTTTTCCCCCACCCCAATGATGGAATCAATCCATCTCATTGAGGGTCTTCCTCTCCTGCACTGTCCCTCTACTTTCCCAAGCATGATGTCCCTCTCCAAGGACTGGTCCTGCCTTCCAACATGTCCAAAGTATGTCAGATTTTTTTGCTAGATTTAATACTTAAAATTGACAGGTTGAGGTTTGGGGTTTTGTTTTTTTTTTTTTCCTTTCAGCAGTTTAAAGATTTATATACATTCATTGCCTTCCAGCTACCAATTTTTTTAAAAGGATCAGCTTTCGTCTTAATTGTGGTTTTCAATAAGATAGCTGTCTTTTTAAGGATTTTAACTTCTATATCTTTTGATTTTAGCGGGTTGACCAAAGCCTGACAATGATGTGATTTTTAACCTTCTTAGGTTTTACTGAGTTACTTGTGTCACTAGATTTGATAATTTTCATAAGATTTATGACATTTTTGGTCATTATTTTTCATGTTTCTCTTTTGTATCTTTCTGGACTCTTAATTGCATTTGACCATATTCTGCATCTCTTATATTCTGTTCTTTTTATTTTTCCCCTTTTCATTCTCTGCTTTAATTGACTATTTTCTGTTAACCTTGATTCACCTTCTTCTGTGTTCTGTTTGATCCAGTCTATTGTTTAAATCCACTTAATATGTTTAAAAAATTTTTAATGTACATTTGTTGTTGTTGTAGTAGTAGTTGTTGTTATGTGCCGTTGAATCTCTTGCAACTCATAGCAACCCTATGTAAAACAATCCTAAACCCTGCTCTATCCCCTGCCAATCTTATTGTCTCCAACACGCCTATCCCTGTTGCCCCAGTGATAGAATCAGTCCATTTCACTGAGGGTCTTCCTCTCCTGTGCTGTCCCTCTACTTTCCCAAGCATGATGTCCCTCTCCAAGGACTGGTCCCGCCTTCCAACATGTCCAAAATATGTCAGACAAAGCTTCAGAATGCTTGCCTCCAAGAAGCAGCCTGGCTTCATTCTCTCTAGGATGAACTTGTTTGTTCTCCTAGCAGTCCATGGTAAATTCAGTACTCTTCTCCAGCACCAAAGCTCAAAGACATTAACTCTCCTTCTATCATCCCTAGTCAGTGTCCAGCCCTCTGAAGCATAGCAAATAGTGGTAAAGATCATGGCCTATATCAGGTGCACCTTAATCTCCAGACTGACATCATTGCTCCTCAGTACCTTGGAGAGGTCTCTGACAGCAGACTATCTGTGGTTTTTTGGTGAGAAAAAATTATATTTAGAATTAGCCAGCTGAACTCAATTTAGATGATCCAAATTTTGTTGGAGCATCCAAAGCGTCATAGTCATTAGGCTTCTTCTCTCCATTAGGCCTAATCAGAGTGTTGACCTTAGCCATATCAGTGTCATAGAGCTTCTTTACAGCTAGTTTGATTTGGTGCTTTTGACAAATGCTCCTGTATTTAACTACTTTAATCAAGAAATAAAGCAATTTTTTTACCTAAAAAATTACCCATGTCCTTTCCAAACAACTTTGCTTGTCATCCTCTACCCCTTGTTAACCATTGATCTGTTTTCTCTCTATAGTTTTTGTCTTTTTCATAACATCATGTAAATGGAATAATACAATAAGACTTTTTTAATTTAGAATAATGCATTTGAGAATTATTCCTGTTACATATAGTACTACTTTGATTTCTTATTCCGGAATCTTTTTTTTAAAAAAAAAAAATTTTGCATGTGTATACCACCAAATTGGATCTGACTGGTACAGGGGGAGATTGTCCCTCCTCCTCCAGCAGAACATCTGGTTGATTTGAACTGTGTACCTCTGGGGTTGCAGTGCAGTTCCTTGCCACTAGGCTACCAGAACTCCCTCTGAATCATATTTTATGGATGATATCTATAATCATGTAGGTGGCCCCACAGTTTCTTGTTCACGGTTGTCAGGACACTTGTATTGTTCCAAACTGTTAGCAGTTATAAATAATGCCACGATAAACATTCAGCTTTTTGTGTGAACAGACATTTCCTTCACTTTTGTAAATACCTAGGAATGGGATTGCTGGGTCTTGTGGTAAATATATGTTTAACTTTGAAAGAAAGTGCCAGACTGTTTTCCAAAATGACTATGCTATTTTACATTCCTGCCAACAATCTCTATGAATATTTGTTTTATTCTTCATTTCAGCTATATTTAATTTTCTAGGACATCCATTATTGGGGTTTTTTTTCAATACTGATTTCCTGTTAAATTGCTTTATGTTTTCATTTATTCTATATTTTCCCTCTATCTTCTGTAATATAAGTGTGTTATTTTGAAGTCTGGATCAACTTGAGTCTGCTTGAGTGTCAATTACTTTTTAATACTTGTCTAGTTTTTTATTATGTTCTAGACATTGTAGACGATACATTGTTATTGTAGTTGTTATGTGCCGTCGTGTGTTTGCGACTCATAGCGACCCTATGTACAACAGCCCTAAACCCTGCTCTATCCTGTGCCAATCGCATTGCCTCTGACACACCCATCCCAATTACCCCAGTCACTGAATCAATCCACCTCATAGAGGGTCTTCCCCTCCTGCGCTGTCCCTCTACCCAGCATGATATACCTCTCCAAAGACCTGTCTCTCCTTGCAGCATGTCCAAAGTATGTCAGACGAAGCCCCAGAATCTTTGCCTCCAAGGAGTAGCCTGGTTTAACCCTCTCTAGGATCAGTCTGTTTGTTTTCTTGGCAGTCCATGGTACATTCAGTATTCTTCTCCAGCACCACAGCTCAAAGGTGCCAATTCTCCTTCTGTCCTCCCCAGTCATTGTCCAGCTCTCTAATGCATAACAAGTGATTGCAAAGACCATGGCCTGTATCAGGCGCACCTTCGTCTCCAAAGAGACACCGTTGCTCTTGAGTACTTTAGAGAGGTTCCTAACAGCAGACTTTGCCATCGCAATACATTTTTTTATTTCCTGGCTGCTGGTGCCAAGAGTTTTGACTGTGGAGCCGAGCAAACTGAAGCTGTGAACAATCTCAATCTCTTCGCCATCCATCCTGATGCTACCAATTGGTCCAGTGGTGAGAATCTTTGTCTTCTTGACATTGAGCCTCAATCCATACTGAAGGCTGCAGTCCTTGACCCTCTGCAGTAAGTGCATGAGGTCCTCCTCAGTTTCAGCGAGCAAGGTTGTGTCATCTGCATAACGCAGATTGTTGATAGATCGTCCACCAATCCTAACGCCACGCTTCTCCTCATAGAGCCCAGCCTCTCGGATAATCTGCTCTGACGATACATTGGAAAGTTCTATATAGTCTTATCCCCTGCCCCTGTAACTTTAAAAATATTCACTTTTATTTTTTCAGTGTGATTTGAGTGAAAGTTTGTCAAGCATGTTGGTTTTGCGTTTTATCACTCGCATACCATTTTTGTTTTATCATGTTAATTACAATGCTTACACTCTCTCAGGAGCCAGTTGCTTTATACTGCCTTTCCCTTCACCTATCATCACTCCCCTCTCTCTCCTTTTCCATCCCTGCTAAACATCCAAAAATCATTCTGCCTGTAAACCTTTCTTTAGCTTTTGAGAATAGTCTTTGTTCTTTTGTGACTGACTTATTTCACTCAGTATATTACACTCTGCTGGAATGTGCCATGGAGTAGGAATTGACTCATAGCTGACTCTTCAGTGGATTTTCAGAGGCTGTAAATCTCGTGGGAAGCAATTGCCACAGAGCAATTGGAGTTTTTTATTTTTTAAAAAAAAATTCTTTTTTTTTTAATACTAGTTTATTTCTAAATTTCATATACATTGTTTTCCAGAACAGATTCTTCCAATTTCCCTCAACCCCCAACCCATAAAATCGTACAACTCCGTTATTAATAACCCCTCACCCAGGACATCCTCATCCCTCTGCTTCCACTCTCCCCACTTTGGATCCATATACTCGTTCTACGTTAAGGTTTTTATACAATATTTTTCCTTGTGGGATTAAGTTAGTTCACTCAGCATAATGCCCTCCAAAGTTCTATATTCTTAATGAAGTATTGCATTTTATTTTAGCAGATAGTTAACTTGCTGATAAATCCCCTTGATTCTGTTGAGACTTTTGTTTTATGTTAGTCCTAGTTACTACAAGTTAGATTACTCACCCCTCTTTCTTTAGGTCAGAATGCCAGTGTTTCCTTAACACTGTGAAGCCTCCCAAAATCTGTGTCCATTTTCTAGCTATGTACCACACTCTTAGAAGTTATTCTTTGCTTCATCTTCCACAGTATTGCCTTGCATATGTATGGATTATGATTTAGCCTAGGATTTCATGCATATTGTGGTATTGCTGAATTTCTTAAAAATTTTATTTTATAATGATTTGCTTACTAAGTTCATATATATTGTATTTGACACTCTCCTTCATTCACATTGTGTTTTATACAGTCATTCAGATTTATTATATAACATGAATATACACTGAACTCTTCTAGTACCTGCCCCCCCAACTCTGCGTTGTTGTTGAGTACCACTGAATCAGAACTGACCCCTTAGTGGGTTCTCAGAGGAAGAGGAAGTAAATGGCATGGGAGAAGATTATCCTTACTCCTGCAAAGCAGCTGTTGACAGTGCAGTTCCTTCCCACTAAGCCAGAGCTCCCTGTACTCTACATTGGTAGCCTCAACTGCTGAGCTTTTCTTCCTTCTCTTTTGCTTTCTGCTTGAATTCGGTTTCCTTCCACTGTTGAGAAATGTTTCAAAGGAAAAGGCCAGGATAAATGCAAATAACCTTCTTTGCTTTCCATTGTTCAAACAACTCCACTATGAGCTATTTATTATTATTATCATTCCTTGAGAACAAATTATATTTATTTTGTCTGGTTCTTTTTTATTCTCTACTAGTTTACTTACACAATTTGAATACAGATTTGAACGAATTCATTCCATTTTCCTCACCCCCTCCCCCATCAAATTGTACAACCCTAGGATTAGTGCCCCCTTCCCCTTGCACATCTACATGCCTCTGCTTCCAGCCTCTCCCTCCCCTCCTGGGTCCTTATACTTATTCTACAATAATGATTTTATACAATGTTTATTCTTGTGGGACTGAGTTAGTTCACTCAGCATAATGTTCTCCAGTCCCTCCCAAATTAGGTAATAATTTACAAAGTTATTGCTCCTGCATGCTGCATAGTATTCCACTGTGTAAATAAGAGAGATGCAAATGAAAACCACAATGAGGTACCATCTCACTCCAGTAAGAGTAGCAAAGTTTAATAGGGCAGCAAGTAATAGATGTTGGAGAGGATGTGGTGAGAAAGGAACTTTTAAACATTTTTGGTAGGATTGTAAAATGGTGCAACCATTCTGGAAGGCAGTTTGCACTTCCTCAAAAAGCTGAACATAGAAATTCCATATGGCCCAGCTATTCCACTACTTGGAATACACCCTGAGAATATGAGAACTGCGGCACAAACTGAGATTTGTACACCAATGTGCATAGCAGCATTATTCACCATCGCAAGAACATGGAAACAAACCAAATGCCCAACCATAAATGAATGGATTGAGAAAATGGTACATTCCCACAATGGAATATTATTTTGTCTGATTCTATTGTTGACTTTGTTTTTAAATTTGCCAAGATTTGGTAATGTTTAAAACTTCAGGATTTAAAAATTGTAATATAAAATAACTGAATCACAAATTGACTTTAAAAATTGTTTGGTTTTTCCTAGACATCACTTAGTGCTCTTACTCAACTGATGAAAAAGATGCCCCATTTCCGAAAACAGATTACTAAGGTAAACTATATTGTTTAAATACCTTCAATTTTTTTTTAAAAAAAAACTTATTGGTTCCTCCATTCCTGTAGTCAGACTTGCCAGTGTGTGTGCCATTAGAATACTTGGTATTGGTTGTCTACTAAAGCCTTACTTTGGGTAAGAAAAAAATGCACCAAATATCTAAGCTTCTCAATAACATTATATGGATTTATCCTTTATATATTCAAATACAACTTAAACTTCTTGTAGATTTTTATCTTTAACAAAAAAAAAACAAAAACAAGCTGTTTGTGCACATGGTAAGTAAATTCCACACTGGAATGATTAATGGTTGTGATAGTGCATATTTCTTTAAACTAATGCTTTTAAATTAATAAAATTAGAAGCAGGTAAGTTGTGTGGGCAGGTAAACTAATTTTTACTACTCTAGTCTTTCTAAGAATCACTCTAAAAATAATCTTGACACATTTTTTTAAGTCATGTTTCACCTTAAACAAGAATCAGTAGTAATATAAATTCATGCTTTTCTGGTGGGCTTTATGGCCCTTACTATTCTCCCTGCACATTTTTTTTAATTACTCGCAAACTCAGTACTAATTCAATCCTTCCATTCTGTTTTTCCTTATTGATTGCTGCCTATATATCATGTAAATTCTTTTTTACTTTGTCTTGCTATTTCCCTTGCTTAAATATAGCTTCCTTTTTTTAAAGCCCCTCAAAAGTATACATTACCCATTTAAACAGAAAGAATAAAAATGTTTTAAATGATTTGTTCCATCTTTTTTCCAGCAAGTTGTCCATCTTAACTTGGCAGAAGACTGCATGTCAAAGTTCCAGCCTAATATAGAGAAGCTCTGCAAAACTGAGCAGGTATGTGTAGAGTTGGACATGCCTGTGTTTATAATAGATTTCAAGAAGGAATTTGTAAATTAAAACCTGACTTTTTTCCCAGGATGCAGATGCATTTCCAGTAAAATTATTTTTTGCGTTCATTAGAGAAAAAAAACAACCTCACTTTTTGCTCAGCAAAGGCTCTGGCTTAAAGGGGCACCTACCTAGGAAGTGTGTAATATGTTATTACTCACTGAAGCTTGTGCATTATACACACAGGTTGTACCACTAAATGCCAAGGAGTCATGAGACTGCTAGGAAAAGGGCTCAATTCTCGGTTCTGACTGGGTCACACCCACAGATGCTTTTCAGAGTGTTGTCAATTGAGTCATTATTATCTATAGAAGGAGGGCTGTAAACAGAAACGGATTTGATGTGAACTGTTTTCCCTCATCTCCACTTTGCATCATAGGAAAGGAACCAGTAGGTCTAGAAGGGAACCCATTCTTCTTTCCTAAATTACCTGTGTCTGTTTCTGTATCACTTCATGAATCAGTTGCCAGCAGGTGTGTGTCTCTCAGCAGGTTTGCCACCAGATCAGGTCAGAGGTGATATGACTGTTTGCTTGGTCCCTCTTAGTGCTTTTCTTGGCAAGCTCTGGCTTTTTGTTTGTTGGCAAACTCCCAACTAGCAGCTATGGGACAACTCGAAACTAGTGCTGGCATTAGATAGGCATTACAACAGCTCTCAAGGAAAAATTTTTATGGACAACATTTATGTGATATAGGCACAAGCCTTTGTGTGCCTTCTCTTGGTCCCCGAAGGATCAATCTCCTTTTTACCTTAGTGTTTCAGTGCTTAGCAACTAAGGTATCTGCTGAGACGTACTCTGATTGGTAACTGTGCCTGCAATGACCCTATACTGTAGTTGCTTTTCCTTTATGGAGCATACAGTTCCATTGGTAATCTCCTGCTGGAGAGAAGTGTCGAGCTCTGTTGCTGACCTCTTGCCTAGAGGTGCCTAGTTTTACTTCATGGGCCAACTCTCCCCACTGCTGCCAACTTACCTACTGTTATGGCCCTGACTGTTCTTGCTGCTACTGGGCATCTTCTGGTCCTCTATTATCAGCTCAATGTTTCAGCCCTTAACACATTGCTGCACACTTTTAAATTCATGACCGTGCTTAGAAACACATTTGCCGTCATTTGCGACAACGGTTTAACCTGTATTACAGTTCTTTTACCTGGGTCTAAGAGGTTCTTCCCACGGGGATCCTGGGCCCAAGGAACACACTTCTCTTCAGGCTTTTGTTGATAGAGGGGTGGAGTAAAATAGAAATAAGATTAGGAAGTCTCTCTTTGAGATTGACTCCTTATTGAGAAAAACTCCTTGTCCATTTCAAAGTGTGTCCTTTTCCTTGTTGTGTACTTTCGAGTCAGAACTGACCCATAGCTTACCCTCCAGTGGGTTTCAGAGAAAATAAATCACATAGGAGGAGATTGCCTGTCTTTCTCCCACGGAGCAGCTGAACCACATGCCTTTGGGACTTCAGTGCAGTTTTTTTACCACTCGGTCACCAGAGCTCCCAGTGTCTTTCTTAAAACTGACCAGATTTTTAGGTAGATTATAAACTGACCAGTACCGTTGGGTGAATTACAAATTATTTATGCAGATAACAGAAGACTATCAAACTTTGAAAGCCATTTATGTAACTAATCAGTCCTTGGAAATTAGTCACCTGCCTAGCAAACTAATCACCCTATAGCAATTTGTAGCCTGACCAATTATTTGGGGAGAATTGTAAACCAGGATGAGAGAGGCACAAAAAACCCACAGCATTTTTGTACATACCCCATAATATTAACAAGTAACTGTCTCAGAAATAGACTCTCTTGTGGAGCAGCTGGTAGGTTCAAACTGTCAGCTTTTTGTTTAGTAGCCAAACATGTAAACACTGCTTCATCAAGTGCCAGTAATATGTAATTACACAGAACCTAACAAGCAGCCCCTCCTAATCTGTGACTTGTTTTGCTGGCTGATGGGGATGTTTCAGGTTTTTGAAGCATGGTATGGGGTAGTATTGTTTGCAGAACTTTTTCTGGGAACACTGTGTAAGCACATTTTGCTGTTTTATGAAGCTTTTTGTATGATATCTCAGCTATTTAGATTAGTACTGGCTACTAAAAATAATGAAAACATATGTAATTGTAAATTTTGCTAGGTATATTAAAAAATTAAAAAAGGAGGTTATTTTTTTATAGTATGCCTTATTCTTAGTGCATCCAAAATATTATGTTGATGTGTAGTCAGTATGAAAATTATTAGCAGTATATATTCTTTTTTTTTAATTTTTT
>NW_006399770.1:27768937-27771390 GCF_000299155.1 Elephantulus edwardii
TTTTAATTTTTTTTAATTTTATTATTTTTCTGTGAGTGTACCATCAAATCAGATCTGACTGGTACAGGAGGAGATTGTCCCTCCTTCCCTGGCAGAGCATCTGGTGGATTTGAACCGTGCGCCTCTGGGATTGTAGTTGCAGCTCCTTGCCACTAGGCCACCAGAGCTCCCATATTCTTTTTTATACAAAGTCTTCAAAATATTACATTTATAAATCTTACATTTATTTACTCTTACAAACCCGTTATCACTATCATGAACCGATGGGACGGAGGAGAACTGCCCCCACAGAATTTCCAAGGCTGTAAACATTTATGTAAGCACACTGCTCCATCTTCCTCCTGTGGAGTGGCTCTAGTGGCACGCAGCCACTGACTTTGTGGCTAACCGCAGAGCACCTAACCGCTATACCACCAGGCCTCCTAAAACACTTATAGCCACTAGTGTTGAGTCTATTCCGACTCATGATGACCTGCTGTGGGATTTCTGAGGCCATAAATCTTAAAAAGTAGAAACAACCTCATCTTTCTCCTACAGAGCAGTTTCTGAGTTTGAACTGCCAACCTTTTGGTCAGCAGTCCAACACTTAAGAGTATATTCTAATTGAAATTCGCCACATTTCAAATTACCATGCTGACAATAGGTACATATGCCTAAATGGCAACTGTGTTAGATAGCACAGGTTTAGATGAAAAAAATTTTTCTCTGATTTAGACTTTTTTGCATTTTTGACAATGGCTTGTAAATGATGATCAGATTTTTTTAAATATCATTAGTATTCAGTTAAAGTGTGGCAAGATTTAATGACCGACATTCTTAACTAAAAAATGAATTTGGATTTTTTTTTAATAGAAACGTACCATTTTGTTGCAAAGATTCCCACAAACATGAAAATATTATCTGAAAAAAGGAAAGTAGCCTATCAAACTCTACCTGCGTAATTGGGGAGGACAGAGGGCAGGCAGTGAGAGTTTTTTTTGGCTCACATGGGTTCAGGCTGCAGTGGTGGGGAGGTATGAGAAAGTAACCAGTCTAAAGTGGTTGATGTTACTTTAAAGAGCATGAAGAGAACTAGGAATCCCTGAGGGCCCAGCACCTCCATCCTAGGATGGACCTTTATAAAGGTACCTTTCCAAAAGGAAACAGGCACTCTGCACTTGAGAATTCTGTCCTGTGTCTGTTTAAAAGACAGCAGCTAGAATGCACCTGCAGAGCTGCTCTGGGCTGGGCTCAGCGCCCTTGTTCTGGTCTAGTCCCTGGGGACATTTATATTGAATATGTTTTTGTTGTTATGTGTTGTTGAGTCACTTGTGACTCATAGCGACCCTACATACAACAGCTCTGAACCCTGCTCTATCCTGAGCCAATCTTATTGACACATCTATCCCCATTACCCAAGTCACTGAGTCAATCTGTCTCATCCATGTTCTTTCTCTCATATACTGTCCCTCCACCCTCCCAAGTGTGATGTCCCTCTCCAAGGACTGGTCCTTTCTTGCAACATGTCCAGAGTATGTCAGATGAAGCTATACTTTTATATAAATAAACAGAGAAATGGAAAATATAAACTCTTGAGGGGTTGAGAAGAATTGTAGGGAACTTTGCATGAAGCCAGAACTGGCGAGGTCTGCTCCTTGACCCCTTTGGCTTGAGGCCTCTCCTCCTTGTTTTCTCTTCTTCTGTGACTTCTTTCTTCTCTTCTGAGTCTCTTTTTTCATCCTCTATTTTGACTTTCTTGGCTTTTTTGAAGTTTAGAAGAGTTCTTGCAGCCACCCTCTCCCCCCTCATTAGAGTCAGAGAACTCTTCTTCACAGGTAATTTGTTTATCAGAGGAACAGATAGAGATGCGTTCGTTGGTCATGGTTGTCTTCATCCATATCACCGCTTTCCTCTGGGCTGGCATCCTCAGGAATGGCCTGCATTTGAACTCCAGGTGCAGGAGGCAGCATTCTCAGGTTCTCAGATGGTTTCTTGTTAGATCTTCTCTAAGTACTCATTAGTGTTCTGGGTGGTCATGATGTGAAGTTTAACATCTGGTCCAAAGTACTCAGAGTAGTCATTGTATGGAAGCTTATTTGGAATATCTGTGCTCATGGCCACAGCTGTTTCGTATGTCCAGCGCAAGGCAACGTTACGAATGGTGTAGCAGCCTCCTCCCAGCATCAGCAGATTGAAATTCCTCACAAATTCCACACACTTGGCATGTCCTTTGATAGTCAGATTGAAACAACCTAATCAGTCCCCAGAAAGAGAGTGTGAGCCACATTGAAAGATGACTGCACTAGGTTGGGACATCTCCCTTACTTTGGATAGGACCAACCTGAAATGCCCTCATAGAACTCCTTGTCAGTCCCATCTCGGAACGGGTAGTTAACGGCATCATACTTGCTTTACCAGCACCATTACCCCGTCTGTACCCTGTTTTTTTTTGTTTTTTTTTTCTATAATTATAT
>NW_006399770.1:27777713-27781842 GCF_000299155.1 Elephantulus edwardii
TCGCGCTGCGTCGCCCTCGCGCTGCGTCGCCCTCGCGCTGCCAGAATATGCCGTCTGTACCCTGTTACTGGGAGGTACTCCCCATACTTACCAAAGGACACAGTTGTGACCTGGTCTGTGGTATAGAAGGCCTCTTCCACGCCATCACCATGGTGAATATCCATGTTGATAGCACCCTCTGGTGATGCAGTGCCAAGGTGGCCAAGACGATATCATTGACACAGCACAAGCCAGGTGCTTCAGACTTCTTTGCTTGTTGAAGGCCCGCAGCCCATTTCACAGTGCTGTCCATCTGTCTTGTTAAGTTTCACAGCTCTTGCAGCAGACCACCAGTAGATAACTGACAGAACTCAAACAGGCCATCAAATCCTGAGCAGTTCTCACCAACACTGAATCCCTGCACCTGCTTGCTATACTGGACATGTTTTCTGGGCAGATGGAATGCAAGGATTTAATGTGGCCATCACTGTGGTACTTGGGCACTGGCTTTATGAGGGCGATAGATTTCCATCTTTTGGTAGAGACCATGGTTAAGCAGCAGATTGTGTCATGCGGATTAAGTGGGGCTTCATTGGGTGACCTTGTCAAAAATAGTAATTCTCAATATCCTCATTTTATTAATAACACTTTCCTCTTGGTGCCTTAAGTCGGCGCCATCTTGCTCGCCTCCCGTGCCTCCAGTCAGTCAGTTGGTCTGTCTGCCCTTCTTCTTGTGGCTCCGTGCAGTGGCCTAATTTGTATTTTACATCATTGACAATATTGTTGTTTCTATGAAGGACCTGGCACTGGGAACTGATGCAGAAGGACAGAAAGTGAAAGATTCTATGCGAGTCCTCCTTCCAGTTCTACTCAGCAAAAATCACGATACATACGACAAAATAAGGGCAATCCTGCTTTATATCTTCGGTATTAATGGTAATGAGAATTTTCTTTTCATAAATGTGTTAAAATGCCCAACCTTAAATCAAATATTAGATGAGTGGTTTACTATTGATCATCATAGGGCCTTAGAAAATTCAAAGATTGTAGCTAAAGTTAGTTAAGATGAATAATAGGAAAATAAGAAATTGGATGAAGAGTGAAGGGGACAAGATTTGTATGCTTTTTACTTAAAAAGCTTTTTTATGAATACCTTCCAAAGCTTAGAATTATTTCCGTGATTATGTGATTGTACATTCGTATTTTTACTTATCTAAGGCACAACAGAAGAAAATTTGGACAGGTTGGTCCAGAATGTAAAGATAGAAAATGACAGTGACATGATTCGTAACTGGAGTTACCTTGGTGTTCCCATTGTCCCCCAAGTAAGAAATCTTACATTCATACATACTTAACGTTTCTATACATTTTATATGCCTGTGTTATTGTTTGCTTTAAATATGTTTTCTTGTCTGATAATCTATATGAACAGTAGTCTTAATGCCACAATATATTTTTGGTTGGTCAGGAAGATTTTTAAACTTTTTTTCTGTCTGCTTTTTTTGTATGTGAATAATTTAGACATACATTCTTTTCTAGTGTGCTTTTGTTTTATAGCCTCTGTTGCATTTTGTTATTATCCTTTTTAAAAAAATTTTATTGATTTTAATGAACATTCACAGGGCTTTTGGATTTCCATTCATTCATTTGCTATTATCCTTTTTATGATTCCTTTTTAGCAATTATTAGACTTCAATTATAGATTCAATCTTTATTTTAACTAGAATTCAATGCAGAATATAGTTATAAGCTCTCCTGCTT
This sequence comes from Elephantulus edwardii, assembly GCF_000299155.1. Taxonomy (NCBI): domain Eukaryota; kingdom Metazoa; phylum Chordata; class Mammalia; order Macroscelidea; family Macroscelididae; genus Elephantulus; species Elephantulus edwardii. Next base: position 27,779,454 of record NW_006399770.1, read on the forward strand.
GACAGTTTAGATTCATAGTCAAATTTTGGAGCTCTAGAATCTTACTCTCCCACCATGCTTTATAGCACTTTAATAAACTTATTTTCTGATATCATTATAAATGTTAAGAGTTAAGTGCAAAATGCTGATTGATTTTGTGACCAAACTATTTTGAGCTTTTTATTTGAATTAGGCATTTCTACTCTTAGTTTTAAGTCAAATACATTTTATATGCCATAAAAAAAGGCTTTATTCCAAAGCATAATAGAATCTCCAGGAATAAAATTACTAGTTTTGAAAATTCCCTTTCATATTAGTCTCAACAGGCCAGACCATCAAGAAAGGATCGATCTGCAGAAGAAACTTTTCGGCTTTCTCGATGGACACCCTTTATCAAAGATATCATGGAGGTAAAGATTGTTAATGTTTACTATCTTAAGTAGCTACCAGAGGAGTCTCTGCCTTTTGTTTGTTAGTCTGAACATATCTGTTGTTGTTAGATGCTGTCAAGTTGAGTATGACTCATAGCAACCGTATGAGGAAGAGAGCTGAACCCAGTCCTATCCTGTGCCATCCTCATAATCTCTGTCACACTCCATCTCATTGAGGGTCTGCCTCTCCTTTGCTGACCCTCCAACTTTCCAAGCATGATGTCCATTGCCAAGGAATAGCCTCTCCTAGCAACATGCCCACAGTATGAGAGACTGAGCTTTCCCTTCTTTGCCTCCAAGGAGCTCTCTGGCTTCACTTTTTCTAAGATGTACGTACTGTGTAGGAATTTTTCTGCAGTGCTAAGAGGACTCACAGAAGAAGGCTGTGTTTGGGGTCAAGGAAGGAGAAGGAACTCTTTAAGATTGTTTTCTTGAAGACTTAAAAAACCCTCATACCACTTAGTGCCTAAAAAGAAACAGATAGAAACGTGCAATTTTATAGAAAAAACACTGGTGTAATTTAAGATCATTATATGTGACCTACAGAGATAGGAAACATCCCTAGAGTACACCTTTCTCAATTTTGAACCATGCAGTGTTTCCTTACTTTGTTCTGACAACTGCCTCTTCCTCTTGTTCCAAGTATAGGTTTCACATTCTTCTCAGAGTCAGCCACAGTTTGTTGTGATCCACACAGTCAAATGCCTTTGCATAGTCAAAGAAACACAGATAGACATTTCTCTGGTGCCCCCTGCTTTCAGCCAAGATCCATCTAACATTAGCTATGATATCCCCAGTACCACGACCTCTTCAAAACCAAACCTGAACAGCCAGAACAGATCACCGAGAGGCTGGACTCTATGCAGAGGAATGTGGTATCAGGATTGGAGGAAGATTCATCAACAACCTGCATTATGCAGATGACACAACCCTGCCTGCTGAAACTATGGAGGACCTGAAGCACTTGCTGCAGAAGTGTCAAGAATTGCATCCTTCAGTATGGATTGACTTCAACATCAAGTAAACAAAGACTTATCACTGGGCCAGTTGTTAGCATCGTGATAGATAGTGAAGAGACTGAGATTATTAAAAGCTTCAGCTTGCTTGGCTCCACAATCAACACTCTTGGTACAAGCAGCCAGGAAATCAAAAGAAGAATTACATTGGGAAAGTCTGCTGTCAGAGATCTCTCCAGAGTACTGAAGAGCAATGATATCAATCTGGAGATTAAGGTGCGCCATGTTGTTGTAGATTGCCTTCAAGCTGAGCACGACTCATGGCGACCCTATGAACAAAAGGTCTGAAGCCTTTCTAAAACTATCACTATTTATCAAAGTTCATAGAGTTTCAGGAGCATGTTGTTTAGGAAGTGGATGCCACTCTTGCTTCCATAGTCTTCGCAATTACTTGCTATGCATCAGAAATCTGGACAGTGACTACGTTTGATAGAAGGAGAGTTGGTGCCTTTGAGCTTTGGTGCTGGAGAAGAAGAATATACCATGGACTGCTAGGAGTTTGAACAGGTTTCACCTAGAGAGGGTGAGACCAGGCTGCTCCTTGGAGGCAAGGATTCTGAAGCTCATCACATTACTTTGGACATGTTGTAAGGAGAGGCCAATTCCTACAGAGGGACATCATACTTGGGAGGGTGGAGAGGGCACAGGAGAGGAAGACCTTCAATGAGATGGATTGATTCTGTGGCTAGGGTGAAAAAGGGTAGATGTGTCAGCAACAATAAAGTTGGCACAGGATAGAGCAGGGGTCAAAGATGTTGTACATAAGGGTGACTATGAGTCAGTCGCAAGTGCCTCGATGGCATATAACAACAGCAACAACAGTATATAGCGTAAACTATTCATTTGAACTATTTAAACCAATGAATAACATTTTTTAATAACATTTTTATATGTACTGCTATTACTACAAAAGGCTGCTCGGAATGACAAAGCAAAATACTACAATGAAATGTGCGAGGAGCT
>NW_006399770.1:27783417-27828107 GCF_000299155.1 Elephantulus edwardii
ATGGGTGTGTCGGAGGCAGTGCAGTTGGCGCAGGATAGAGCAGGGTTTAGGGCTGTTGTGCATAGGGTCGCTATGAGTCAGAAACGACTCGACGGCACATAACAACAACAACAACTATTAGTTGTTAGATTCCAGAATATTTGATAATGTATTTAAGGTTAAAATGTAATCCTGACTGTGATGTTGTTGTTTAGATATGACAGATGGATCTTTGTACTTCCTGCTTTCATAAAACATTTTCCGTTTTAAGAAACACGATTAAGAATGCATTTATACTATTTTACCTTAAAGATAGCAGTAAACTCTTGTTTAGAAAATGAAGTAGTAAAAAAAAAGAGACAGAAATGAACTAGTATCTTGAACTGATCTATCGAAATCCTATAGTTTAAATGTTCTGTTTTTTTTTAGCCTAAACTCCAATTTCTACTTTCATTTTGGAGCTAGCTTGGTCTGATTTACTACTATGATTTTCCCCTGATTTGCTTGGCTAACATATTGTTCATGCATGCTTAATTTTGGAATTTAATCATAGATTTAAAAAAAAAAACAACAACATAAAGTTCATCAGAGACAAACTGGGATGAAGCACAGATGGCCTAGTCTATGGTATAAAGAGACTACCAAGTACAGCCAGGAATGCACAATCAGAGAGGATAAGGTTGATGAATGGGACCTCCTAAAGGTTAAATCCCTGTGTGCATCAAAAACTTTTTCTGACAGAGAGAAAAGAAAACCTACTGACTGGGGTAAAAAAAATTGACAATACAATTTCAGACAAGGGTTTCATATCAGAAGTTTACAGAATCATACAGGGTCTCTGCAAGAGAAAGACTGATAACACAATTACAAAATGGGCAAAAGGCTTGGAAAGACCTTTCACGAAGGAAGATATTTGGGTCGCCAATAGACACATAAAGAAATACTCAAAATCATTGGCAATAAAAGAAATTCAAATCAAAGCCACAAAGAGAAACCATCTACTCAGAAACATTGCTACTCCAGTAGCAATGGCGAAGTTTAACAAGATAGCAAGTAATAAATGTTGGAGAGGATGTGGAAAGATAAGAATTCTTCTACACTGTTGGTGTGATTGTAAAATGGTACAACTACTCTGGAAGGCAGTTTGACATTTCCTAAGAAAGCTGAACCTAGAAATTCCATATGACCTAGCTATTCCATTGCTTGGACTATACCCTGAGAAAATGAGAACAGAAACTCAAGCGGAGACTTGCGCACTAGTGTTCATAGCATCATTAATCACCATCACAAGAACATGGAAACAGCCCAAATGTCCAACCACAGAGGAATGGATTGAGAAAGTATGGTACATTCACATGAAAGAATACTGTGCAGCGTGCAGGAACAATGATTTTATTAATCACTACTTAACTTGGGAGGGACTGGAGAGCATTAAGCTAAGTGAACTAACTCAGCCTCATAAGGACAAATACTATATGAGACCATTATTGTAGAAATAAATAACTAGTAAAATGTGAATGAGGATCTAAGTAGGGGAGTGTGGGAGCAGAGGGGTGAGGTTGTGTGGGGAGGAGGGTAATCATATGGTTGCACAAATTGATGGGTGGAGAGGGGTAGGTAAAGGAAATGAGAAAGATCTAGCTTGAAAAATAATGTATATGAACTTGGTAAATAAACCAGTATAAAATAAACGTTTTATTTAAATAAAAAAGTAATTTAGACTTTGTTTCCAACAATATAAGATTTTTTTCCCTCCTCCTTTCCCACATTAAGGATACAGAACTAATAGTTTTTATTTTCTTGGTTCATATTTTAGTATAAGAATGACTTTCTGGAACCCTCTAACAAGAATTTATATGCTAACTTCAGAAAATACCCAGTGATGATCTTAGGTCTTCAAATTTAGGATTTCTCTTAAATTTGTTTCTTTTTTATGTTGTTCGTGTGTGCCATAGGGTCGGAACCAACCCATGGCCAACCCTCCTGTGGGTTTTCAGAAGCAGTAATAGGATGGAAGGAGATTGCCCAACTTTCTCCTGCAGAGCAGCTGGGGGCCCCAAACCATGTGCCTTTGGAATTGCAGCATAGCTTTCTTGCTTCATGGTCTTAGGGCCACGGAAAACCAGTTTGCACTGTAAACTTTTGGTCACATCACAAAATTTAAAAAAAGAAGAAATGTTTTTGACTCATTTATTAATATCATTTGTTATACCATGCTGTACCTTGAGATATTTTAAATTATATACATTTAATAGTAAAAATGTACACAGGAACCCCACCTATATGCATCCATTTATTTTTAAATAACATATTATTGTTCTATTAAAACACACATAATCTATATGGCCCTGTGTGTCCACTTGCCGTTCAGAGGTAACTTGTGGTAGCTGTGAAGCTGAACACTAGGACACTGATGTGTCAAATGCGATAATTGTTACCCATGGTGGACAGTGTTTGGTGGCGCTTCCTGGTTAAAATAAGCTTGGAAGCAGGAGCGGCATCCACTTCCGTAAAAGCATGCCTCCTGAAACCCTATGAACCTGGAGAAAGGATGGAAGTCACTCACACAAGTGTTGAGGACTTTTGTTCATAGGGTCACTATGAGTCGCCTACCACTCGATGGCACTTAACAACATAGAGACCGGTTGGCCTAGTGGACCAAAAGTGATGCTATCAAGCCAAAGGTGGGTGACTCTAATCCGCGGCCCTAAGACCTGTTTTAGATTGTTGTTGGGCAAACATTCTTCTTGGTCGTATAGCCCTGGTGTGTGTCCCCTAGCCCTTCAGAGGTAACTTGTGGTCGCTGTGAAGCTGAACACTGTGACAGCGATGTGTCAAATGCGATAACGGTTACCCATGGTGAACAGTGTTTGGTGGCGCTCCCAGATTAAAACAGGCTTGGAAGCAGGAGTGGCGTCCACTTCCGTAAATAGCTTGCCTCCGGAAACTCTATGAACCTGGAGAAAGGATGAAAGTCACGCAAGTGTTGAGGACTTTCGTTCAAAGGGTTGCTAAGAGTAGCCTACGACTCGATGGCACTGAACAACAACAACAACGATCTGTATAGACAATATAGTCATCTGCATTATACATAATAAAATGTAACATTCAGAAGAAGGAATTTTTTTAATATGTAAATGAAAGTTACCTACATCCTTAGATTATTTTAAGTACTTTTGGATGCGCGCATCCTGTTTTAGAGGCCATGCTTTTGAAGTTGCTCAAGAGTTATGTCAGACTAGCATGGTATTTGGAAATCCAAACCATTCTACAGGTCATGATGATGGGCCTGGAATCATCAAACATGATTGCCCCTCAAATAAAGAAATGTAGGCAAGCAGTAAATATTGGGTTAGTAAGTAAATGATTACATTAATTTTTGAAGTAAGATTTGTGACTTATAAAATGAGGGCTGTTTGTATTAAACATTTATATGTCCTTATATGTCCCTAATGGTAAATAGATATTTTGACACTTTTGCAAAATAAACAAGAAAAAAAAATCTTTGAATTCATGACATTTTCTTGATAGTAAAAATTCTTTTTCTCCCTTAGGATGCCATTGATAACAGATTAGATTCAAAAGAATGGCCATACTGTTCCCAATGCCCAGCCGTGTGGAATGGTTCTGGAGCTGTGAGGTAAAAGCTGTAAATGAACTTTTTAGTATAATATTACCAACTAATTCTTGAAATGGAACATAGGTATTCTTTTTATATTTGGTAATTCTTTGGATCATATAGTCATTTGAGAGTTAGTTTTTTTGTTTAAATGTAACTTGTTTTAGATGAGCCTTGGTAAAAGTCACTGCTGTCAGTTGGTTTCAACTTATAAGTCCCCTGCATCAAGGTTCTGAAGCTGTAAACGACAGCAGGTGCAGACAGCACCCTTATTTCTCTCACAGAGCTGCTGGTGAATTGAAATTGCTAGTGGATTTGAACCACTAGAGATGCGTAGCTTTACGGTTCGCAACCTTGCTTGCTACAGTGTGAGCTATCACATCAGATTTTGAATCCAGCAATAAGATTGCTGTTGAGATGAGTAGAAAGAGAGGGGAGTGTGTGGGACGTGTCTGACCTTGTGGGAATTGGTCTTGTATTATTGACACTGTGGACGGGGATAGTTTCCTTCTGTGAAGCTGATAAAGGTCAGATATGGTGCTCCCCAGGTGGCCCTTGCTCTTTTCATAAGATTGTAACAAACTATGGCTAACATTAAAGAAGAATGGAAATCCCAGAGTACTTAATTGTGCTCATGCAAAACCTATACCTGAATGAAAAGGCTGTTGTCTGAACAGAGCAACAGAACACTCCATGGTTTAAAAAATCAAGAAAGATGTGCATCGGAACTGTATCCTCTCTCCATACTTATTCAGTCTGTATGCTGAGCAAATCATACAAGAAGCTGGACTCTGTGAAGAAGAATGTAGCATCAGGACAGGAGGAAGACTCCTCAACAACCTGTAATATGCTTGCTGAAAGTGAGAACTTGAAATGCTTCCTGCAGAAGATCAGAGACTACAGCCTTCAACATGAATTTCATCTCAACATCAAGAAGACAGAAATTCTCACCAATGGACGAACATGCAGCATCATGATAGGTAGAGAAAAGATTGAAACTTTCAGAAAATTATATATACCATGAACTGCCTGGAGAATAAATGGATTCATCCTAGAGAGGGTAAAACCAGGCTGCCCCTTGGAGGCAAGGATTCTGAAGCTTCATCTGAAATACTTTAGGCATGTTGCAAGGAGGGACCAGGCCTTGCAGAGGGATATCTTGTTGAGAGGGTGGGGGAAGAGAGTAAAAGAGGACATTCTTCAATGAGATGGATTGATTCAGTGACTGGGTTAAAGTGGGTACGTGTGTCAGCGATGAAAAGCTTGGCACAGGATAGAGCAGGGTTCAGAGCTGTTGTACGTAGGGTCACTATGAGTCACAAATGTCTCAATGGCACATAACAAGAAAAACAGTCTTACTTGGACCCACAATCAACATACTTTGTTCCAGCAGTCAGATCAGGAGAATATTGTATTGGGAAAGTCTGTTGTCAGGGACCTTTCCAAATTATTGCGGAGCAATGATGTCTGTCTGAGGACTGAGGAGCATCTGATTCAGGCCATGGTCTTTTCAATAACTTGCTGTGCATCTGAGAACTTGACAATGAAAAAGGATGACAGAAGAGTTGATGATTTTGAGCTGTGATGTTAGAAAAAGAGTATTGAGTATCCCATAGATTACCAAAAGAGCAAACAGATGTGTCTTGTAGAAAGTCTATCCAGAGTCCTCCTTGGCAGTAGATGACAAAACAACTTATCATATTCTGACCTTGTTGTTTGAAGAGGTTCTTCCTTGGAGAGGGATATCATGTTTGGAAAGGCGGAGGGTCAATGAAAAAGAGGAAGACTATCAACTAGATGCATTGACGCAGTGACTGCTGCTATGGACTCGACTGTGTCAGAGCTGATGAGGATGGCACAGGATAGGACAGGATTCAATCTGTTGTTCGTGAGGTCATATGAGTTGTACTTGACTCAACAGCGCATAACAACTATAATCCACGAGAGCTCCCTACTCTGAGTCACAGCTTTGATTTTACTATTCGTCCCTAGAGATTTTGCTTGCTTATTTTCAGCTATACTTTTAAATAGATTTTTGCTCTTTTTTTAACGATTGTTTTGAAATGTTTTTTAAGAAGGATTTCTTGTTGCTATGTCTCATTGCATCAGAACTAGCTCATAGCTGACCCTCCCGTGGATTTTCACAGCCTGTAAACTGCGCAGGAGAAAATTGTCTCTCTTCCTCCCACAGAGCAGCTTGTGGATTTGAACTGCTTGTGGCAGTGCCTCTCATTACATACACACTAGTACCAGAGCTTCCTTCAGGATCCAGAGACCTGAAGTGTTAGAATTGTTTTGAGCAATATTATCTCTTTACCTGTGTTTTCTCGGTTGAAAAAGTTTTTGAAACTGAAAAGTTACATTCATAGTGTGCCTTTCACTTCTGTGTTTGGAATGAGAAGGCGTATCATCATGTTCCTGTTTTATCTTTTGAAACTACGTTCTCTTTTTTCCTCTTGTTCACTATCTCTTCATTCCTTAAGCTAAGGAATGAAAATAATCATCCTAAAAGCTAGATTGAAAACATTGTTTGCTATAAGCCTTTATATACAGGTCCTTAGAGGTAACATGGAAACAGTGGCTTTCCAGGTGGTTAACAGAGGTTACAATGACTTCTTGAGTTCAAAAAGAGAGTATTGGAATTTCTATATACACGTATTTTTATCTAAAAAAATAATTACGCATTACTTCCATTATACACAGCAACAATATATGTATACAGTAAATAATTTAATATTTAAGGAACTCTGGTGGCCTAGTAGCAAGAAGCTGTGCTCCAGTCCTGAAGGCACAGGGTTCAAGGCCACCAACTGTTCCACGGTTTGAGAAGGATGGGCAATCTCCTCCCATGCAATTAACTGCCTCTGAAAACCCACCCGAGGGTCATCTTTGGGTCAGTTCTGACTCTGAGGCACACAACAACAAATAATAGGATTTATTTACTTTTTAAATAAAAAGACCAAATTTTTTGCCATGGAATCTATAAACAAAAATAATTTCTCATGACCAAGAATAATGTTGCCTGGTTCGAATCCACCAGATGCTCTGCTGGAGAAGGAGGGGCAATTTCCTCCTGTGCCAGTCAGATTCAGTTTGACAGTACACACACAAAAATAATAAAATTTTTAAAAAAGAATAATATTGCCTAATGGAACACTCATAATAGAAATGTACTACAGCTATAGCATCTAGTACAGTGTCTAGTATGATAGCCACTTATTCTTGAGCACTTGAAATGTAGCCTAGTGTATCTGAGGAGGTGAATTTTTTATGTAATTTTAATTAAGTAAGTTCATGTGGCCGCTAGCTACAATATTGTACACTGGAAATCTGTAGCACCGTAGGGAAGGGAATGGTAGAAATGATTGTATTTGTTGTTGTTATGTGCCATTGCATCAACTACAACACATACTAGCACAGTGAACCACAAATCTTAACCTTGCCCTATCCTATCCCTTCCCCACCATCGCTGATATGCACAAACACACTGTTAAATTCACTGTTATCAGTCCAGCTTGCTCTGAAATGGCTATTACTTGTTGAGTGCTTTCCAGGTCCTACTTACATAGCAATATTTCCTTTCCTTAAAACACTACTTGACTTTACAGTGATGTTAATTAAGTAACTTGTAAAGATCACACAGAGTCAGGAAGAAGCAGAAATCAAATTTGAAACTCAGATCTAACTCCAACACTCCACCTCCCCCCTCATCCTGACTGGATTCCAGCAAAGGACGTCACGGTACCGCGTCAGATGGGAATGTGACCTGTCCTCTGCCACATGCTTCAGTCACACTCCCTCTTCACCTGCCATAAATAAGAGCAGGTCTTAACTTGGAGATGGAAATGCTGAGATCTATTTTGACTTATTTGTCCAAAGTGCATTGGAAACAAATTGAAAGAGGCAGTGAGCCTCACGTCTGGGGCTCTGTTCCCACCACAGTTCATTATCAGTGTAACTGATGCCAAAGCTGAATTTGGTTAGGTTAGCCTCTTGTAAAAATCTATAAGCAATAGAGGTTTTAGAAAAACATTTTAACATTTTTGTGTTTTTCACTTTTTAGTGCTCGCCAGAAACCCAGAACTAACTATTTAGAGGACCGAAAAAATGGATCAAAACTCATCATTTTTGTAATTGGAGGAATTACATATTCTGAAATGCGCTGTGCTTATGAAGTTTCTCAGGCACATAAATCTTGTGAAGTAATTATTGGTAAGAAGAAGGAATTTTTCTTTTGCTTTTCATAGAGATGAGCAAATGGGGTGGGGAGCTGGGCAGGGAGAAAAGTACAACAATAAATGAATGGAAATCCAAAATCTCTGTAAATGCTCATTAAAATTAATAAAATTTTAAAAAAGAAAATAAATTTTAAATACAAAACATAAATATAAAAATTAATCTGTAATTTATATTTAGGACTAAATTATTTTGTTTTGTTTTTAAATCAGTGTCACAAGTTTTTTTCCAGATAGGTATATAACTATCATTTTAGTTTAAAATATTTAAGTTTTTTGAAATAGGCTTGTTCTTTTCAACTATTACATTTTATGCTTTATTCCTCTTGGTGCTATTTTTTTCATGCATAATTTTTATTAATTAAAAGTTATGAATATGGACCTCACATGGGTAAGGACGACATGGAATGGGATTTTAAGAATTTCAGCCAAAGCCAGTGACTGACACATCATTGCATCACTGCAGTTTTGCCTCACAGCTCCCTTGTTGAACAATTTTCACATTGATGAGGTAGTGTTAAATTTTACACTGCAGTATATGAAGAGCATAGAGTCGACACAGTCCTGTGAGTGGACAGTATCCTTGAGCACCCTCAGCAAGCAAGAAGCGTCGTATGATTGTACTGGGGTAGATGTTTCAGGTCAGTGCCCGAGAGCAAGTTTATTAAATTGCACAAGAACACTATGCTCTACATATTTTAAGGACAATATAATCCATGAAGCCAGGGAAAAATCAGCTGAACTACTGGTCTCTAAAAGTTCTCTTTTCTCCCATCAGGTTCTACACATATTTTAACACCCAAGAAACTGCTGGATGATATCAAAATGCTGAATAAATCCAAGGATAAAGTCTCTCTTATTAAGGATGACTAGGGATTTTGTTTTGGAGGATTCTTACTAAAATCTTCAGCTAAACTAGAGGAAGAAAATATTACTTTCATGTAATTTAAATTGTGAAACATTTCTATGGAATAATGACTTTTAAAAGAATACTTCTGAAGGGAGTATTTCTTACTTCCTGGGAGTCTTTATGACTGTCAAGGGACTGATCACGTCTAATTATTTAAATATTATTGCTGCTTATTAAAAGATGAGAAGAAATGTTAAAATGCTTTCTAAAAGGAAATCTTCTACCTTTAGAGTAGACTACAGTAGAATTTGAGGGTAATTTTTCAGTCATCTTTGTACATACTAACTGTTTGTCAGATACTTATCTTTTGTCCAAAAATCCAGTTTTGAAAAGAATGACTTGTAAGTGGGGGGATTGCAAAAGGTAAACTGTAAATGTGTATATAGGATAGATTTCCTATAAATATTTTCTTTGAAGTGAATGAATGTCTTTTGCATGTAAAATAATTCATTGTCAATAACAGTGATTTCACAGTGGGTACTATCATATTAGTAACTTTTGAAGAGCACAATTTTATACAGTTCTGAAATAATGTATGTTTAAATTAGAAAACTATAAATAATCATGAATATTCTTCTAAGAGAAAATAAATATATGATTAAAGAAATGTTGGTTTGTTTCTTTGGGATCAAATGGAAAGTTAAGGAATTAAAGTTTTCAGAGTTGCTAAGAAGAGAGCAAATTGTCAAACACCTGAATGTGCAGAGAAAGACTAGAAATTAACATAACAATATATTTATATATTCAGTGTATTTATTGTGAATAGATTACGTTTGAATCGATCAGCATGGTCATCAGGATGTGTCCATGGTTGTAGAAAAAGAGTCACAGTGAAGCTGCACAGAAAGAACTCTGTAAGAGTCAGTGCCTGAGACAAACATTTCCACCAAACTGCTCACGAGGCTATTTTTTGTCTCAAAGATGAATTTAGGAAAACAGTTGCTTCGAATCTCAAGATTCAGAAGGACACCTAAGAGCTAGTGATTAATCATCCCGTTAACACAAACCCAGGAATCTGGATTCTAGGAGAATCAATTGTATGTCAGAGCAAGCACTCCACGTAGAGAACAGGTGTTCAATTTTTTTAAAAAACACTCATTTAAGGCTAGTTAACATAAGCATATAGCTGAAGATTTATAGCTCTGTGTGTGTGTTATACAAAAGGAACATCTTCATATCAAAATTCTCTTCATACCGTGTTCTGCCAGAGGGCTGAACAAGCATGTCTTGGAGGAAATGCAACCAGGGTCCAGGGTGCTCCTTAGAGGTGAGGATATCGAAGCTTCCTCCCACATGCTGTGGGCATGTTGCCCTGAAGAAGGACATCATGCTTGGAAAGGTGGAGAGTCAGAAGCATAAGAGAGGAAGACCCTCAAAGAGATGGATTGACACAGTGACTGTAACAATGGGTTCAAGTATATCAGAGATGGGGAGAATGGCACAGGGTAGGGCAGGGTTCAGATCTTTTGTTCATGAGTTCACTGAGTCATGGTCAACAACAACAACATTGTTTTAATAGTTTTATTCTTAGAAATATTCCTGCAGTGAATTACTTAAAACCCAAACTCATTGCTATCAAGTTGGAGCAGCCTCATAATTGACCCTCCAATAAGTGTTCAGGCTGTAAATCACATAAGAGGAGCTTGCCCATCTTTCTTCAGTGGAGCGGCTGGTGAATTCGAACTGCCTGCCTTCGGGTTTGCCGCACAGCTTGCTACCCAGTGGACCACAGAGCTCCCTAGTGAATTACTTAGGCACAGACCTTCCCAGACTTCCATAATGTGTTTGGAAATATATTTAAATAGTTATAATAGTGTTAGCTAGTCAAGGAATTAGTATTTTACTATTAGCATCATCAATTTTTTTCCCCCCCATAAAGGCTTTACCACTTTGGAATTTCGCAGCAGTGTGTGGTAGTGCCTGCTTCACAGTAGCTTCACAAGCTGTGTAGTGAGGACTTCAGCTGGACTTTGTCCCAGATTCCTGGCAGATAACCTGAAATCTATAATTAAAAGTTTGGACATTTATCCCCTCTTCCTGGAAACCAAAAAAATCCAAACCCACTGCTATCAAGTCGATTCTCTGCCACGGTCGTGACTTAGTGAACATAGTAGGACTGTCCGTGGGGCTTCCAAGGCTGTACTCTTTCTCCTGAACACTTGGAGTCACTGTGCCACCAGAGATCCCTCTAGATTCTAGAAGGACCTTCCAAATCTTTGGAATGACTTGAGTGATAGGGAGTGGCCTGTGGTGGTACATAGAGGGTTACACTACTAAACCAAAGTTGCCATGTCTCTAGTGGGAGAATGAGCAGTTCTCCTCCTGTTAAGATCTGCAGTCTTGGAAAGCTGATGGGAATTTGCTGTGAGTTAGAATCAAGTGGACAGCAGGGGATTTAGATCGTCCTGGTGGGCCTCTTTGAAATAGCACATTAGATAGTGTATGCTAATGCGATGGCTTAGGCTGGGGAGAGCCACACCAGGGAGAATAACCGAGTGATGATGGAGTATTGAATTCAATCAAGCTTGTCTACAGGAAGCCTCAGTACAAACTGGATGCCGAGGTTTAGATGAGCTTTTCTGATTGACAGTATTTTGTCACACATTAATGTGCTTTTTTGTCGGCTGAGGAAAAAGAATAAAGAAAGAGGACACCAAGAATGGAAGAGAAACAGCATGAAGGCAGGGATGAACAGCTGGGGGAGGGAGGGAATGAGTGGAACAGAAGCCCTCAGCCTACACCTTTCTGTGGCTTTATTGAGAATCACAGGGAAGTAAATCACAAAGAGAAATCTTTTGCAAATGAAGCTGAGTTTTCCCCAATTGTCAACCTTACACTTATCTCAGGAGGGAGGGATTAGTAAATAGAATCCAAGAATTGTGAACACTTAGGTCTGCCTAGGCCCTTGATCCCTGTGACCTGTCTCGAGGAATTCCAGTTTGTATTTACACCTCCCTCATGTCCTGATAGAGCATTAAGTTTTTCATTAATATTTGGTTTGAAATTTGGCTTCCCACAACATTTCTGACTCACATGGAGAAGACAACAAGCTTCACTTTGGGGACCCTCTAGACTTAACCCTGTATGTCACTCTGCCCTGTACTGATTTGTATCCTTCTGCTGTAATAAAACTAATTGTCTACATATAGCACACTGCTGTTGAGTCAAGTTCAACTTATAGCTCCATTAGATTTCTAAAACTGTACATCCTTTTGCTAAGGAGTGCCTGGTGAATTTGAACTGCCAACCTTTTGATTAGCAACCAACATGTTACACACTATGTTGCACTAAGTCTCCATTGGTCATTTATTTCCCCCATTATGTTCTGAGAAGATGGCCTGAAAATCAGGAGAGGTAAAAATCGACCTTTATTTGTACTCAACTCATTACCCTAAATCAGAACCAACTCATAGCTGATCCTCTATTCCGTTTCCAAGGTAGTAAATGAAATGGGAGGAGATTGCCATTTTTCTCCTGTGGATTCAAACCACCAGAGAAGCAAGACATTTGGTTTCATACAACTGCACCACCAAGTCTCCAAGATTTATGCAGTATTACTTTTTTGGCATCTTTGCATTAAAAAGGATTCTTTTATTTAAAAGGAATTCATCAGGGGAGCTCTGGTGGCCTAGTGGCAAGAAGCTACACTGCAATCCCAGAGATATGTGGTTCGAATCCACCAGATGTTTTGCTGGAGAAGGAGGGGCCATCTCCTCCTGTACCAGTCAGATCCAATTTGACGGTACACACACACAGAAAAAATAAATAAGTAAAAGGAATTCATCTAAAAGGAATGCTAGCTGCCTCATTGCATTGTACTTCACTTTATTGCAGTCCACAAATAATGTGAAGGTTTTTGTCCCACAAAAAAAATCTCATGTATTAGTCACTTAGTGCAGAAACATAAAAATAAAGAAAACCAGAAGTTTCCCATTCATGTTGAATTGAGCAAATAGTCATGAAATTTCAAATTTGATACAAGAGAATGCTAGTGAATATATGTGTGACTCATAAACCCAGCTTCTCCAAAGATTCCTTCTTGTAGTTACCCTATTTTATTACTAATGTTGATTCTAAGCTCTAAGGGAAAATGGCGATTCAGCTTCTGCTGATTGGTCAGGAATCTCTTGACCCTGAAAGTCATAGGCAAAGATATAACTAGGACAGAAGGTAGCTGCACTTAACACAATGATGTAGAAAGATAATAGTTTTTACGAATTGTGGCAACATGTATCAGCCTCATTTTCCCATGTACTCATTTTATGTCTGTTTATTAATTCTCAAAATATTTCCAATTTTTTTCGTGCTGTTATTGCACATTGGACTATGTTGTTGCTGCAGTATGCTGTCAAGTATTACTCATAGTGACCCTATAAGCACGAGATTTGAATGCTGTCCTCTCTTGTGCCATCCTCATCGTCTCTGGCACACTTGAGCCCACAGCTACTGCCACTGTGTCAATCCAGCTCGTTGAGGGTCTTCCTCTCCTTCACTGACCTTCCTTCCACCTTTGAAAGCATGTTGTTCCTTTCCAAAGAATAGCCTCTCCTAGCAACATGTCCTAAGTATGTGAAACAAAGCTTCATCATTCTTGGCTCCCAAAGAGCATGCTGTCCGCACTTTCTCCAAGACATATCTGTTTGTTCTTTTGGCAGTCTGTGGGATATTCAGTACTACTCAACTCCACATCTCAAAGTCATCAATTCTTCCTCTGTCATCATTATTCCTTGTCAAATTCTCTGTATAGCAAGTGATTTGAAGAGTCCATGGCCTGAACCAGCGTACCTTAGGCTTTGAGCTGACATCACTGCTCCTCAGTACTTTGGAGAGATCCCTAACAGCAGACTTTCCCATTGCAACACATCTTTTAATTTCTCAACTGCTGGTCCCAAGGGTGTCGATTGCAAATCCTAGAAACAAGAAATCATTGACAAGTTCAATCTTCTCGCCATCTATCAAGATGTTGTTGATTGGCCGGTCATGATGATTTTTGTCTTCTTGATGTTGACATGTAATCTGTATTGAAGACTGTAGTCTTTGATCTTCTAAAGCAAGCACTTCAAGTCCTCCTCACTCTTAGCAAGCAAGGTTGTGTCGCCTGTATAATGGCAGGTTGTTGATAAATCTTCCTCCTATCTTGATGCCCATTCTTCATACAGGAAGGCACATTAGACTATTAGACTGTGGTATAGTGTAAACTTTATCTGCACTCAAAACCCCCCTCTAATATAGGTATTATTGTTATGTACCATCGAGTCACCTGAGATTCATAGCGACCCTGTGTCTATTAGCTCTGAAAGCTGCCCTTTCCTGTGTCAGTCTCATTGTGTCTGACAGACCTAATCCCGTTGCTCCAGTCACTGAGTCAACCGTTTCATATTGGGTCTTCTCCTGTGCTGTCCCTTCACCCTTCCAAGCATGGTGTTTCTCTCTTTTGTGTCCAAAATATGTTAGACTGAGCCTCAAAATCCTTTCCTCCACGGAGCAAATTGGTTTCACCCTCTCCAGGACAGACCTGTTTGTTCTCCTGGCATTCCATAACACTCTTCTCCAGCACCACAGGTTAAAGGCATCTGTCTTTCTTCTATCATCCTTAGTTATTGTCTAGCTCTCCTATGCATAGCAAGTAATCGTGATTGTTGTTACGTGTTGTTGAATCGCCTGTGACTCATAGCAACCCTATGTACTACATCCCTAAACACTGCTCTATGCCTTGCCAATCTTATGGTCTCTGTCACACCTATCCCCATTACCCTAATCACTGAATAAATCCATCTCATCGAGGGTCTTCCTCTCCTACACTGTCCCTCTACCCTCCCAAGCATGATGTCCCTCTCCAAGGACTGGTCCCACCTTGCAACATGTCCAAAGTATGTCAGATGAAGCTTTAGAATCCTTGCCTCCAAGGAGCAGCCTGCTTTCACCATCTCCAAGACAAACCTATTTGTTCTCCTAGCAGTCCATAATATATTCAGTACTCATCTCTAGCACCAAAGCTCAAAGGCATCAATTCTCCTTCTATCATCCCTAGTCATTGTCCAGCTCTCTGATGCATAGCAAGTAATTGCAAAGACCATGGCCTGTATTGGACACACCTTGGGAAACAAAAATTGTGTGACTCACTTTATTGAAATAGCTGCTCTTTTGCAGTGATCTGGAACTCAGAATATTTTGGTCGTGTGACAATAATAATAATAAATAATAATTTCAAAACCCAACAAAACAACAAAGTTTAGTGAACAATGATTTCTGTTCTAGCAAATTGTTGAACCTGAGGAAGAAGTAGTCATCTGTGAGATCAACTGGTCAGAAGTAAGGGTGTCCTGTTCACTATTGGAATTATGGCTGTTATCTGAAGGGGGGGCATTTCACGGAGGACAGTTCCCTTAACCTGTGAACTTTGACCCTCCACTGCGTTGTTGATATCAAGTCACTTGTACAAGCACTGATTATTTTAAACTTTCAATTTTTCTGTCAACAAAGTTAACGACAAAAAAAGAAAGAACTCAAAAGCAAACAAACAAAGCTAACTACAGTTTAGGCTGACTTTTCCTTTAATGTGACTTAAGCATTCTCCTAACTGTTCTGAGGTGTCCCGCTGATACACTCCTGGCAGCTTCAAGTTGAAAATGAGCAGCCGAACACTTCTGCTCTGTGGGGCTGGCCAGCGTTCCTTCACGTTGCACTGCTCGCTGAGCCTGTGACCTCACTTTAGGGGCACAGTTACTTCAGCTTTGTGAGCTTGTTTTCCTGGCTTTGTTATTGTAGCAGAATTTGAAGAGCTGTCTACCAAAAAGCTTTTACATGGGGGAAGAGACAGCAAAAGTGACAGAATAACCAGATGCCGTTTTAATAAGGCAGAGAAGGGCTTTAAAAATAATAATAATAATGCTTTTAATTGTCATCTTAACAAAAGTTTACAGAAAAGTTGGATTTTCATTCATTCTTTGTTGCACATTTTCCTCCCTCCTCTTCCCTTCCCCTCCCCCCAGTTACTTTCTTTTTTATAAATATTCATTCATTGCTGCACAATGCCTTTTTAAATCTATTATTGTTGTTGTGTACCGTCAAGTCAGGATGACCCACATCTGACCCTCCAGTGGGTTTGGTTTTTTGGGGTTTTTTTTTCAGACAGTAAATCACATGGGAGAAAATTGTCCTTCCTTCTCCCGTGGAGCAGCTGGTAGATTTAAAAGACATGCCTTTGGGGTTGTAGCATAGTTTCTTACCAATAAGAAAATGCATTTTGAAGCTCAACATCAAGAAAACAAAAATTCTCACCACTGGGCCAGTTGGCAGCTTCATCAGATGGAGAGGAGATTGAAGTTGTTAACGACTTCAGTTTGCTTGGTACCACATTAACCCTCTTGGCACCAGCAGTCAGGAAATCAAAAGATGAATTGCATTGGGGAAGTTGCTGTCAGGAACCGCTCTAGAGTACTGAAGAGCAATAATGTCAGTCTGGAGACTAAAGGTGTGCCTGGTCCAGGCCATGATCTCCACAATTACTTGCTATGCATCAGAGAGCTGAGCAATGACTAAGGATGATGGAAGAAAGATCGATGCCTTTGAGTTGTGATGCTGCAGAAGAGTGTTGAACATACATGGACTGCTAGGAGAACAAGCAAACCTGTCTCAGAGAGGGTTAGCTCCCTGGAGGCAAGGATTTTAAAGCTCCGTCTCATGTACTTGAGGCATGTGGAGAAGGAAGGAGGGAGAGTGCAGGAGATCAAGACCAGGATAAGATGGATTGACTCAGCAACTGGAGAAGTGGAATTAGGTCTGTCAGAGATGGTAAGATTGGTTTAGGAGAGGCCAGGGTTCAGAGCTAATGTACATAGAGTCACTATGAGTCGCAGGTGACTTGATGGCACGTAACAATTATAACAGGCAAATGGCAAGCTTCTGTAAATATCCATTTGAGGGATCAGAAAGGTCTGTGGTCCCTCTTCTAACCTATGTTCAATAGTTTGGCTTTGGATGTCCATGAACATCTTTTACCTTTTTCCACTAAGAAAAGGGAAAGGCCATTGCTTTCATCAGATCCTTAAAAGGAAAAATGTTAAGAATGAAACATAAAAACTCTTCAACCTAACTGGAGGAGTGTGTGAATTTAAATCTGGAGATAAGATTGTGAGGCTTAGTGATAAACTGATTAAATTTAGATGTGATAAAGCTAGAAGCTTCTTAGAACAGGTTTGTTTGTTGTTGTTAAGGAGAGTCCACGACACTTGGGTGCCTTTCATCCTCTCTCCAGGTTCATAGGGTTTCCAGAGACAAGCTATTATGGAAGTGGATGCCACTCCTCCTTCCACGCTTGTTTAATCGGGGAGCTCCACCCCACTCTCAGTCCACATTGGGTAGCCAACCCTTAACGCATTTGACACATCCTTGTCACAGTGTTCAGCCTCACAGCAACCACAAGTGACCACTGGACTTGTACTGTTTCATTCCTCTAGAACAGGGTTGTTTGTTGTTGTTGTTGTTATGTGCCCTCAAGTCGTTTCCGACTCATAGCGACCCTATGCACAACAGCCCTAAACCTTGCTCTATCCTGTGTCAACCTCACCGCCTCTGACACACCCATCCCGATTACCCCAGTCACCGAACCAATCCATCTCATAGAGGGTCTTCCCCTCCTGCGCTGTCCCTCCACCCTCCCAAGCATGATGTCCCTCTCCAAGGACCCGTCCCTCCTGGCAACATGTCCAAAGTATGTCAGACGAAGCCCCAGAATCCTTGCCTCCAAGGAGTAGCTTGGTTTAATCCTCTCCAAGATGAATCTGTTTGTTTTCCTGGCAGTCCAGGGTACATTCAGTACCCTTCTCCAGCACCACAGCTCAAAAGCATCCACTCTCCTTCTGTCCTCCCTAGTCATTGTCCAACTCTCTGATGCATAACAAGCGATTGCAAAGACCATGGCCTGTATCAGGCGCACCTTAGTCTCTAGAGAGACACTGTTGCTCCTGAGTACCTTAGAGAGGTCCCTAACAGCAGACTTTCCCATCGCGATACGCTTTTTTATTTCCTGACTGCTGGTGCCAAGAGTGTTGACTGTGGAGCCGAGCAAACTGAAGCTGTGAACACTCTCAATCTCTTCGTCATCCATCCTGACGCTTCCAATTGGTCCAGTGGCGAGAATCTTTGTCTTCTTGACATTGAGCCTTAGTCCATACTGAAGGCTGCAGTCCTTGACCCTCCGCAGCAAGTGCATGAGGTCCTCCTCAGTTTCGGCAAGCAGGGTTGTGTCATCTGCATAACGGAAATTGTTAATAGATCTTCCACCAATCCTGATGCCACAATTCTCCTCATAGAGCCCAGCTTCTCGGATAATCTGCTCTGCATACATGTTGAAAAGGTATGGAGACAGGACACATCCCTGGCGTACACCCTTCCCAATTTTGAACCATGCAGTGTTACCCTGCTCTGTTCTGACTACTGCCTCTTGGTCCAAGTATAGGTTTCGTATTAGCACAATTAAATGTTCTGGGATTCCCATTCTTCTCAGAGTCAGCCACAGTTTGTAGATTAATTTATTTGTATGTGCCTTCAAGTTGAGTATGATTCCTAGCATGCTATGAATGGCTGATCCGAGCTCTCTCCTGTTCTAGGCCATCCTTATCATCTCTGGGGTGATACATGACCCATCACTGCAACCACTGTGTCAGTTCATGCCATTAAAGGTCCTCCTCTCTCTCACCGACCCTCCACCTTTCCAAGCATGATGTCTTATTCCAAGGAGTAGCTTCTCTGACAACAGGCCCAAAGTAGGAGAGATGAACCTTTACCATCTGTGCCTTTAAGGAGCACTCTGGCTCCACTTTCTCCAAGGCATGAGTTTTTGTTCTTCTGGCAGTCCACAGGACACTCAGCATTCTTCTCCAACACCACGACTTAAAGGCATCGATCCTTCTTCTGTCTTCCTTATTCACTGTCCAGCTCTCAGATGCATAGCAAGTGATCGAAAAAGACCACAGCTTGAATCAGATGCACCTTAGCTTTTAAGCTGATATCATTGCTCTCCAGTACTCTGGAGAGGTCCCTGACAGCGAACATTCCCAGTGCAATACATCTCTTCATTTCTTGACTGCTGTTACTGATGATATTGCTTGTGGATCCAAGTAAGGTGAAATAATTGACAACTTCTGTCTTCTCTCCATCTACCATGATATTACCCGTTGGCCCCACTGGTGAGAATCTATTTTCTTGATGTTGAAATGTAATCCATGTTGCAGGCTGCAGTCTTGATCTTCTGCAATAAGTGTTTTTTTTTTTCAAGTCCTCCTCACATTCAGCAAGTAAGATTGTACACAGCAACCATCCATATAATGATTGTTGATCAGTCTCCCTCTGATCCTGATAACGTGTCCATTCTTCTTTATTAAGTCCAGTTTCTTGAATGATTTGGTCAGCATAGATGGAACAGATATGGAGAGAAGATACAGCCCTGACACACCCTTTCTTGATTTTAAACCATGCAGTGTTCTCTTGTTCTGTTCAGACTACAGCTTCTTGGTCTAGGTATGTTGTTGTTGTTATGTGCCATCGAGTCGTTTCCGACTCATAGCGACCCTATGCACAACAGCTCTAAACCTTGCTCTATCCTGCGCCAACCGCACCGCCTCTGACACACCCATCCCGATTATCCCAGTCACTGAATCAATCCACCTCATAGAGGGCCTTCCCCTCCTGCGCTGTCCCTCCACCCTCCCAAGCATGATGTCCCTCTCCAAGGACCCGTCCCTCCTAGGTATAGGTTTTGTATAAGCACCGTTAAGTGGTCTGGAATTCCCATTCTCCTCAATGTTAGCCATAAATTATTATGGTCTACACATGCTTCTTTAGAGTATGAACCTAAGTTTTTGCTGTCTTTTAATACTTTAGCTTTTGGCCTGGCCAATCCCCAAATGTAGCCACCAAGAAAATGTCGCCAGTATACTTATTAAAGTTGAGTCTTTCCTCCTGTTAAGTAAGAATAATAGCAAAACAGAATAATAAAATAATAAAAAAGAATAATAGCAAAACAGGGGTTTTCCTTTTAAATAGTTCTTTCCTTCATCTGTTAAAGGAGGACATGATTTAAAGGCTCTGGAGACAGGGAAAGGGTGTCATGTTTATTCATGGAGAGGGTGGGATTTTATCTAGAGGAAAAGATCATGATTATTCATGAAAAGAAGCAGGGATCATCTGACAGTGGCCCGTGTGGGAGGGATTAGGATAATTAATCATATGCACAGTTATTCTTTCAAGAAGGCTGAAACGGAAGTATTTTCTGGATCTTGTGAGGAGCATGTGCCTATTTAAAAAAAACATGGATATGTGTTTAAAAACGGCTGTCTGAAGGTGAGACTCATCATAGATCATCAAGATGCCTGCTTTCTAGAAGGTCACACACAAGTCATTCTTATGGCACCTGAAATCTCTTAGCAGACTTAAACCTTGTTAAGAGAGAACTCTTGAAGGTTCCTGTTTGTTAGGTGCCATCGAATTGAGTACGACTTATAGCGACCCTATAAACAACAGACGTGAACCCCATCCTGTCCTGTGCCAGCCTCATCTCTGATACACTTGAGCCCAATGCTGCAATCACCATGTCAATCCATCTCGTCAAGGGTCTTTCTCTCTTTCATTGACCCTCCATCTTTCAAAGCATGATGTCCTTTTCCAAGAATTGACCTCTCCTACCATCATGCCCAAAGTATAGAAGATGAAGCTTTATCATCTTTGCCTCCAAGACGCACTCTGTCTACACTTTCTCTAAGACATATCTGTCAGTTCTTTGGTTGTCCATGGGATGTTCAGCACTCTTCTCCAACGTCACTACGCAAAGGCATCAATTCTCCTCCCATCATCCTTACTCATTGCTCAGCTCTCAGATGCATAACAAGTGGTTGGGAAGAACATGGCCTGAATCAGGCATACCTTGGTCTTTCAACTGATATCACTGCTCTTCAGTAATGTAGAGAGATCCCTAACTGCAGACTTTCTCTAGGCTACTCATTTAGGGGGTATTCATGGTGGGTCTTGTGTGAATCAGTTGAATGCTAGCTTTTCTGACCTGAACCATTTCAAGGGAAAATAATTTAGCACATCATGTAAAGAGGGAAAAGAGATAGAAGAAAGTCTGTGATTCAAAGCAAACCTAGTAGTAAACTAATTAAAGTTTCACGGAGTTAAAAATATTCCTGTAAGGTGCTAATAATGTTCTATTAGTATGTTACTAGAAGGGACTGATACTCAGCTATAGATTGCAGGTTGGAGGCAAACTACAGCAGAGGATTTCAACTCACTAAGGAGGCTCCCCCTCAAACTGTCCCCTGATACCAAAACAACACTCCTCCTTTTAAAAATATTATTACAGAAATGTTGGGTTTGGGTTTGTTTTTTTAAATTGCTTTTTTGTTGCAATCCCCATTTTATATTTGTTGGGTTTCCCACTCGTGGAGAACAAAGCAATTCTCTGGGTTTAATAAAAATGGTTCTGATGAATGTCCCTATCTTAGAGGAGGCTGATCCTTGTCCAATTCTAGTGTCTAGCAGAGACAGGGAGCTCTGGTGGCATAGTAGTAAGAAGCTGTGCTGTAATCCCAAAGGGACGTGGTTCAAATCCACCAGCTACTCCAAAGGAGAAGGTTGGACATTCTCCTCCTATGCAATTTACTGCCTCTGAAAATCTGTTTGAGGGTGAGTTATGAATCAGTTCCAAGTTGATAGCACACAATAGTTGTTGTGGTTGTTATGTGTTGTCGAGTTGCCTATGACTCACAGCGACCCTATCTATGTACAACGGCTCTGAACCCTTCCTGAGCCCTGAGCCAGTCTCACTGATTCTGACACAACCCCCATTGCCCCAATTACTGTATCAATCCATCTCATCCGGGGTCTCCCTCTCCTGCTTTGTCCTTCCACTCTTCTAAGTATGATGTCCTTTTCCAAGGTCCCTCCTGGCCACGTGCCCAAAGTAAAGATGTTGAAAAATTCCTGAAATAACTGTTCAGGCCATTTAAAAGGTCAAAGAGAAAGGGGGAAAGATAATTTAAGAGTTCCGTGAACTCAAAATTCACGGAAGCAGCAATGCAGTTCCTTCTAATCAGCACTCTGTTCCAATTTTTTAGGTAGAAACTAGCCTGTCTTAAACCGAAAGTAAATTTAGCAGCAGAGTCAGAAGTTTTTCAGGCTGGACTCTGCTTTAGCTCTTCCAAGGTGCCCAAACCCAATGTACAAGCACAAGGTTTAAAATACCTCCTCCAGCCTGCCAGCTAGAGGAATAAACAGCTGTGCTGGTCAGCACAAAAACTTCAAAGTGGGAAGGGATTCAGCTCCCAGTTCACAGCTGAGCCAAGCTCCGGAATCAAATGTTGACTGGAGTGAAAGGAGTTAGGAGACCTCAGGAAGGCAGATAAAAAAGGTCAGTGATCTGTCTGTCATGAACCCACTGCCACCAGTCGATTTTACTCGTAGTGATCCTGGAGGACAGACAGAGCAGAGCTGCCCTTAGGGATTCTGAGACTGGAAGCCTTTACTGCCATGCCCTTCTCCCCAGAACAGCAGGGGTGGGTGTGTGTCTGTGTGATCCTGCCAGCCTTTGGGTTAGTAAGCAAAGGCTTAACCACAATGCAACTGGAGCTCCTTGCTTTGTCATTAAGGGTGTAAAAAACCAATCTTACAGAAGCAAAGCAAAAGCTTCTTTTAGCAGCAAAAACCTTTGTTGGCATACTATATGAAACACTGTTGATTGTGGAGCCAAGCAAGCTAAAGCTGTGTACAATCTCAATCTCTTCACCATCCATCCTGATGCTGCCAGTTGGTCCAGTGGTGAGAATCTTTGTCTTCTTGACATTGAGCCTCAATCCATATTGGAGGCTGCAGTCCTTGACACTCTGCAGCAACCGCTTCAGGTCCTCCTCACTTTCAGCAAGCAGGGTTGTGTCATCTGCATATCTCAGATTGTTGATAGATCTTCCACCAATCTTGATGATGGGAAAGTCTGCTGTTAGGGACCTCTCCAAAGTACTGAAGAGCAATGGTGTCTCTCTGGAGACTAAGGTGCGTCTGATACAGGCCATGGTCTTTGCAATTGCTTGTTATGCATCAGAGAGTTGGACAATGACTAGGGAGGATAGGAGGAGAATTGATGCCTTTGAGCTGTGGTGCTGGAGAAGAGTATTGAGGGTACCATGTACTGCTAGGAAAACAAGCAGATTCATCCTGGAAAGGGCCAAACCGGGTGGCTGCTTGGATGCAAGGATTCTGAGGCTCCGTCTAACATACTTTGGACGTGTTGTAAGGAGGTACCGGTCCTTGGAGAAGGACATCATGCTTGGGAGGGTGGCGAGACAACACAGGAGGGGAAGATCCTCTATGAGGTGGATTGATTCAGTGACTGGGATAATTGGGATGGGTGTATCAGAGATGGTGAGATTGGTACAGGACAGAACGGAGTTTAGGGCTGTTGTACAAAGGGTCGCTATGAGTCGCAAGTGACTCGACGGCACATAACAACAACAACAGCAATACGAAACACTATTCATTTCCTAAACATTCTCTGATTCAGCATTTTGGTGAACTGTCTTCATTTTTGCTCCAATTTTTAAAAAATTTCCTTGTAGTGAAAATACAGAAACACCTGCTCTCATTCTACCACTTCTAGATGTCATGATCTTAGTTTTCATTTTTGTGTGGGTTTGGTTTTGTTTTTTACTTCAAAAAGCCTGTAAACAAAAAATGTTAACTTAAGCCACAAATATGTGGTAACGATTTCCATACAGTACAGGAAGCAAATGAATAAAAATGTCCCCTCTTCTAAAACTCTGTTTCATTTCTTAAGAGTAATCACTTAAGATTTTTGTGACTTCTTTCCAGAAAGTATGTATACCCTTAAAAAAACCCAAACCCTCAAATACAAATGAGTTTACACTGTATGTACAGTTAGGCATCTTGCTTTCATTCACCCTCTACCTTGTTCATTTCTTTGGCTGCAGAGTATTTTGTATGGCTGGGTTGTTACTTATAAATTTGTCATCCAGAATATTTATGTTCATTCCATGTGAGAGCTGTGACCATCCTGGTGCACATGCCTCAAGCATGCTTAGTACTAGAATTGCTGACTGGAGGGTAAGTGCTTTTGTGATTATATAGGTTATCAGATGGGTTGTACCAATTTATACTTTCACTAACAATGTATGAAAATATCTATTCTCTCCCACCTTCCTCCTGGTCCAAATATAGGTTTTGCATAAGCACAATCATATGTTCTGGGATTTCCATTCTTCTCAGAGTTAGCCACAGTTTTGTGATCTGTGCAATCAAAGGCCTTTGAATAGTCAATGGAACACAGACATTCCTCTGGTATTCCCTGCTTTCAGCCTAGATCCATATAACATAAGCTAGAATATCCCTAGTACCACTATCTCTTCTAAATCCAGCCTGGATCTGGCAGTTCTCTACTGATGTACTATCCAGTTGTTTTTGGATAATTTTCAACAGAATCTTGTTTGCATGTGATATTATCCAATAATGTCCGCACCATATCAGGTCA
The DNA here is from genome assembly GCF_000299155.1 of Elephantulus edwardii. NCBI lineage: Eukaryota > Metazoa > Chordata > Mammalia > Macroscelidea > Macroscelididae > Elephantulus > Elephantulus edwardii. Next base: position 27,807,699 of record NW_006399770.1, read on the forward strand.
CTTTTCTTTGGAATGGGAACAAATATAGATCTCGTCCAGTCAGTTGGCCAGATAGTTGTCCTCCAGATTTCTTGGCACAATTTAGTGAGCGCATCCAGGGCAGCGTGTGTTTGTTGAAATATGTCAACAGGTATGCTGTCAACTCCTAGGGCCTTGTTTTTTTTGCCAGTTCTTTCAGAGCAGCTTGAACTTCTTCCTTCATCATCACAGGCTCTTGCTCATATGTTGTTTCATGAAATTATTCTATGTCAGCCAATTCCTTTTGGTGCAGTGACTCTATACATTCCTTCAATATTGTTTAATGCTTCATGGATTATTTAATATCCTGCCCAAAGCATCATTAAGTATTGCAACTCAAGGTTTGAATCTGTTCTTCAGTTCTTTCAGCTTAAGAAATGCTGAACGAGTTCATCCTTTTTGATTTTCTGGCTCCAGTTCTTCACATATTTCATTATAATACTTTGCTTTGTCTTCTCATGCTGCCCTTTGAAATCTTCTGTTCAGCTCCTTAATTTCTTGATTTCTTCCCTTTGCTTTGGCTTCTCAGCTCTCAAGTGCAATATTCAGAATCTCTTCTGACATCCATTCATGGTCTTTTCTGCCTTTGTAATGATCTTTTGCATTCATCATGGATGATTTTCTTGATATCCTCCCACAGCTCATCTGGTCTTTGCTCATTAATGTTCAAGGCCTCCAGCTATTCCTGAGATGGTTTTGAAATTCGAGTGAGATAGACTCAAGGTCATATTTTAGTTTCGGTGGAGAAGACTCATCAAAAACTTGCCATATGTAGATGACATAACCCGTCTTGTTGAAACTGAGGAGGACCTGAAGCACTTGCTACAGAGAGTCAGGGACTGCAGCCTTCAATATGGATTCAAGCTCAACATCAAGTAAACTAAGATTCTTACCACTGGACTGATTGGCAGCATTATGGTAGATGGTGAAGAGACTGAGATTGTTAACAACTTCAGTTTGCTTGGCTCCACAATCAACATTCTTGGTTCCAGCAGCCAGGAAATTAAGAGATGAATTACATTAGGAAAGTCTCCTGTCAGGGACCTTTCCAGAGTACCAAAGAGCAACAATATCAATCTGGAGACTAAGGTGTGCCTAATCCAGGCTATAGTCTTTGCAATTACTTGCTATGTGTCAGAAAACTGGACAATCACTAGGGATGATGGAAAGAGAATTGAGCCTTTGAGCTGTGGTGCTGGAGAAGAGTATTGAATATACTATGGACTGTCAGGAGAATAAACAGGTTTGTCCTAGAGAGGATGAAACCAGGCTGCTCCTTGGAGACAAGTGTTCTGAGGCTTTGTCTGACATACTTTGAACATGTTGCAAGGGGGACCTGTCCTTGGAGAGGGACGTCATACTTGGGAGGGTGGATGAACAGAGAAAGTGAGAAACACTATTGGTGAGATGAATTGATTCAGTCACTAGAGCAATAAGGATAGGTGTGCCAGAGACAATAAGGTTGGAAGAGGATAGAGCAGGTTTCAGCGCTATTGTACACAGGGTCACTATGAGTCTCAAGTGACTCCACGGCACATAACAACAGCAACCCGTATCTTCATTGATACTAGTTAATTTCAGACATTATTGTTTTGGGTACTGTAGAGTCAATGGTGTCACTCTGGAGACTAAGGTGCATCAGATACAGGCCATAGACTTTGCAATCACTTGTTATGCATCAGAGAGTTGGACAATGACTAAGGAAGATAGGAGGAGAATTGATGCCTTTGATCTGTGGTGATGGAGAAGAGTATTGAATGTAACATGAACTACCAAGAAAACAAACAGATTCATCCTGGAGAGGGTTAAACCAGATGACTCCTTGGAGGCAAGGATCCTGAGGGTTCGTCTGACATACTTTGGACATGATGTAAGGAGGGACCGGTCCTTGGAGAGGGACATCATGCTTGGGAGGGTGGAGGAGGGAAAGACCCTGTATGAGGTGGATTGATTCAGTGACTGGGGTAATCGGGATGGATGTGTCAGAGGCAGTGAGATTGGCACAGGATAGAGCAGGTTTTAGGGCTGTTGTAATATAGGGTCGCTATGAATCGCAAGTGACTCAATGGCACATAACAACAACTGTAGAGTCTGCCAGAGAGGGTCCAGAGGTGGCAGCATATGCATGTGTCCTGAAACATTTGAAACCGGCCTAAAATCAGTTACTGGTTAGCAGATAGGAGCCTGCAGGACCTCCCTCCAGTAGGTTTTCAGAGGCAGTTAATCACCTGGGAGAAGACTGCCCATCTTCCCATGGAGCAGCTGATGGCCTTGAACCTCATGCCTTTGGTATTGCAACACGGCTTTTTGCCACTTGGCTATCAAAAACATTAACAAGTTTCAATTCAGACTAACAGTTTAAGAAAGGTGTCCTAGTGGCACAATGATTATGTGCTCAGCTCCTAACTGAGAGCCTGGGGGTTTGAGCCTCCGTTCCTCTGCAGGTGTGAGGTGAGGCAGTCTGATTCCAGGGGAGCACAGGCTTGGAAAACCTACCGGCAGTTAGTTCTGTTCTATAAAAAGCCATTATAAGACACAATCAACTTAGTGGCAAAGATTTGTTTGGTTTTAATAGGTTAGAAATGTCCCTTAATGTTTTTCTTTTATTGTGCAGTAGGAAGAACATAGATTTCTCCTAAAATATCTATTTGCTGGTTGATTTCTATTTAAAAATCAAAGATCCATTTAAACACTCCTTTGTATTACTGATTTCTCATCATCCTGATGTTTTTATTGGAAAGTTGTCATCCTAAATTATGTAATTAGGTACTTCTTCCTCTGTTTTGTTTCTTTAATTGAAGATGGAGTTTCTTTGCCATTTTGTTCTATTCCCTGGCTGCCTGGGTTTAAATGACTAACTAACGTTTGAGTCGACTTCTCCACTTCTGCGCTTTGGTGAGATCATTGGCAATCGCTTTGATCATTTGATCAGTTGTTTCCTTCAAAATGCTTGCTGTCCTTAAAGCATGTTCCAAAGCTGAGTTTAAAACCTACAGAGGGAAAAATCCACACATTTTAGTCACATAGATTTACTACTGTTCCTGTTAACTGGGTTCTTTTCTTTTTACACATTATAAGGTGGAATTTTTGGACTATTCTCTTTTCCAAACAGTCTCTTTCTGTTTCTGAGGGTTGGTTTCCTAGGAAACCGGTGTGAGATGGAATATATTTGCTAAAGAAAGGAATAGAAAAAAGATCAGCACGTGACTGATGAGCATGAACCAGAGGGTGGAGGTCGCCAACGTGCCAGGCTTTTCCCAGCTGCAGAGAAAGGCCCGTGAGAAGGACAGGGAATGCTCCTGGCCAGGGGTCAGTGAAGGAGAGCTAGGGGCCAGAGAGGGTCCAGAGGCGGCAGCATATGCATGTGTCCTGAAACATTTGAAACCGGCCTGGAGATCAGTTACTGGTTAGCAGATAGGAGCCTGCAGGGCCACCCAACCCCAGCCACAGTGTCCGGGAAGCCAGCCAGGAACAGACTCCAGGGCCTTCAAGCCTGGGCCAGTGGAATCCTTGGACTGAGAAAAAGGCCCACCCCACCCCAAGTGCTTTCTCCAAGAAATATAGACCTGGGACTTAGTTTGTGATTGCGAAGACCATGTGTCTGTTAAGTCAGTGCTGAGCACAAAATTGTTTTTAGCATTTTCTGTCATGTCCTCCTTCCCCAACTCCCCCTCATTTAAAAGCTTAACTGTTATCCATTCTGTAATCAAGACCAAATTTATGACTTACAAAAAATTCTAGATTTTTGAGGCAAGTCCTTACTTCAGATTCCATTTTGTCAGTGTTCCTGAAGTCGCTTAATGATTTGCTTCCATAAATCCTGCGAGAGGGGGAACGGGGTGAGGGCGTAGTCAGGTTGGAGCCAGAGGTCCCGAGAGCTGTCAGATCTTTTCTGGAAGATAAAAGCAGATTGAGAAACATGCCCGCAAGCATCAGCTCCCTTTCAGGTCAGTCTGTGGTTCAGTCAGACCCTGTGTGTTGGGGGCAATGACCTTGGCTTTCTGCAGTTCCTATTGTCTTGTAACAGCTGACCACAGCTGTGCTTCAGAAAATGGTTTGTTGCCGTGACCAGGAAGAGAATTTCCTCTCAAAATTTGGTGTAGAGAAAGACAAGGCTCTAAAGAGATTTTTATTCCATATTTATTGTTTTAGGGACAACCATCTACCCCTAAGTATTTATAAACAAGTACACACATTATTAATTAAAATCAACTGCAAGCACCTTGAGTTTCATTCATTCTTGCACCAGTGAGCTTACACAGCAAGGCGACAGCAACAGTAGAAAAATAAAAGCTGCATCTGTCCCAGACTGCTTTGCTGTATGCGTGAGTCTGTGGCTTAGGGATGATCCTAAGTGCGTACTAGGTGAACAAGGGGAGCCAGGACCACCGTATACAGTTGTTCAGGTTGTGCGCTGCATAGGCCTAGCAGGTTTCACCTACATCTGTCTATGGGGAGCTACTGTATGCACGTTCATTAGTGGAAGAAAACCTTGCCTGCCAGAGAGAGGTCTGCCATGGCACCCCACTTGGCTGGTTTGAGATTCCCTCACATAGCACATGTGTGAGCTCTATCATCTTCAGAAAGTCTCCATTCAGATGCTGTCTTACCCCAAAGCTCCCCACTGTCCTGCCCTCTCACACATTAACTTTGGTTTTGCAGGTGGAATTAACACAGTTGATCTCTCCTGTCGTTGAGAGGGATGACTAGGCATCCGGGTGGCAGATAAGGGGAAATCTCAGGCAGTGCATGGCAATGTGATGGAGGAGGGCGGCGGGGGGAAGCATGAGCCTCAGAGTCCTCCATCTCCCTGAATCGTCATTCAACACTTTTCACAATATTAGTATCAGTCGTTGCTTAAAAACTTACTGAGTCGATAACGATTCCTAGCAACCCTATAGCACAGAGCAGAACTGCCTCCGAGGGTTTCAAGGCTGTGGGTCTTTACTGAAGCAGGCTGCCACATCTTTCTCCTATGCAGCAGTGGGTGGATTCAAACCACAACCTTTCTATTATCAGCCAGCTGCATTAACTACTGTGCCACCAGGGCCCCACTGTTGTTGCCATCACTGTTGTCATTACCATCTAGTTGGAACCAACTCACAGCTGACCCTCCAGTGGGTTTTCAGAGGCTGTATATTGCACAGGCAGAGACTGCCCATCCTTCTCCCACAGAACATCTGGTGCATTCAAACTGTGTACCTTTGGGTTGGCAGCATGATTCCTTACCACTAAGCCTCCAGTGCTCCTTTATTGTGAGCTAAGTACCATCCCAAATGCTTTACTCGTTTAATCCTCAAGGGGTGGGGTGGGGTGTGGGGTGGGGCTTAGGACGATTATCATTACCATTTTGAACACTGGAAACTGAAGCACAGAGAGGTCAAGTAATCTACCCAAGGACCTAGAACCTAAGCACAAACCCAAAATCAAACCTAAGCTGTGACAGAGAGCAGATTCAAACTGAGCGAGGCTGCTTCCAGGGCCTGAAGTGTCGCACCAGGGATTCTGCCCCTAAAGCAACTCTTGACTCCATCCCCCTGGCTTTGTCTCCTCCTCCTCCAAGGCCAAGCTACTGTCCTCTCACTCAGATTCTTTCTCTGTGCTCCTGCACTCCAAGCTCCAACTCTTGACTCCTCTAATCCACTTCTCATTTCTGCTTCCAATCCAACCACTAATAGCCAAAGTTATCTTTTAACAAAACAAAAATTAAAAATGGAAACTCTCTGCTTGGAACACTTCACTGGCTCCCATTGTTTCTGAAATGAAAGGCCCAAATCCTTCCCATGGCAGACGAGCCCTGAATTGTCGGCCCTGCCCAGCCCGCCAGCGGCACCTCACGGGCCCTGTCTTGCCGCCCTGCTGCTCCCTCTTTGGGGTTGGAGTCATACTTTCCCTGAATTTGCCAACGGTCTGCTCATCTCCAACGCAAGAGACCCAGCCCACTCAGACTAGAGCATGCCTCAAACCTACCCTGAACCACCTCCCTGTGAACTCTTCAAACGTATCCTTGGAAGCAAAGCTCCCCTGAACCCCACATTAGGTCAGTAACACTCTCTACGTCCTGGCACAGACAAAGACTGACTAGCATCTCCAACTACATCCAAGTTTTACGAAGGCAAGGACAGTACTTGACTTATTAAATCTGAGTTCTATAAAGGCAGGGATACTACTTGATTTTTTAAATGTTTCCCCATGGTGCCCCAGTCACCTAGCACTGTATGCTGTGTTTGACATCCAAATATTCCTTTTAATGAGTTTAGTTTTAGCTGTGCTTAGGCTTGTATTCTGAATTTCCACACTGTTTGACCTGATGACCTTGGGCAGAGAGTTGAAACATCTACACAGTGTGTGGCTCCCAGCCAAGGTAGTCATTCCCTGTTATCATTGTAATTCTAAAACACTTACCTTGGCATTGGCTCACATTCATCTTGTGGAGATTTCGAATTTGCTCCCTGGGAACCGATTCTTTTTGGTTTTGAACAAGCTATAATGTGGAAGTTAATGTTAAATACAGAGCATTAAAAAAAATGCCAATTTAATTTTTATAATATAAAGAACTCTTAAAATGTAACAACCAAAACATCAGTAACTCACTCAAAAATAGACAAAAGAGGGGAGCTCTGGTGGCCTAGTGGCAAGGAGCTGCAACTACAATCCCAGAGGCGAACGGTTCGAATCCACCAGATGCTCTGCCGGGTAAGGAGGGGCAATCTCCTCCTGTACCAGTCAGATCTGATTTGACGGTACACTCCACAAAAATAATAAAATAAAATTTAAAAAAATAGACAAAAGAGTGAAACAGATATTCCACCAAACAGGATGTCCAGTTGTCAACAAGTGTATAAAAAAGATATCCAATGTCATTGTTGTTGGACTCAATGTCAAGTTAGAACCAACTCATAGCTGGCTGTCCAGCAGATTTAAGGGTCTATAAACCATTTGGGAGAAGTTTGTCCCTATTTTTCCAGTGAAGCAACTGTTGGATTCTAACTGCTTGTCTTTGAGTTAGAAGTACAACTCACCACCCACTAGGCCACCAGAACTCCCTCAATGTCATTGTTGTTGTTACTATGTGCCCTTGAGTCAAGTACAACGCATAGCGACCCTATGAACCACAGATCGGAATCCTGTCCTATCCTACGTCATCCTCATCACTTGAACCTATTGCTGCAAGTTACTGTGTCAAACTATCTTGTTGAGGGTCTTTCTTTCCTTTGCTGACCCTCCACGTTTCCAAGCATGATGCTCCTTTCCAAGGAATAGCTCCACCTAGCACCGTGCACAGAGTATGTGAGGTGAAGCTTCTCCATCGATGCCTCTTAGAAGCACTCTGGCTTCACTTTCTCCAAGATCCGTCTGTTTGTTCTTTCAGCAGGTTATGGGATATTCACCACTCTTATCTGGCACCACAACTCAAAGGCACGGATTCTTCTTCTGTCGTCTTTACTCATTGTTCAGCTCTCAGATACATAGCAGGTGGTTGAAAAGACCTCCTCTGGACTCAACTCTTTATCTTAGAAGTGAAGGCAAGCATATCTTTACAGGAGGATATTGCGCCTCCTTCTCCGGCAGAGCATCTGGTGGATTCGAACAGTGTTCCTCTGGGATTGCAGTGCAGCTTCTTGCCACTAGGCCACCAGAGCTCCCCTAGAAGGTATTTCTAAAACCCTCTTCAGCTGCAGAAGAAATGCTTCTAGGAGTCAGGAGCTAACAATTATGTTTCTAAGATAATTCCAGAAAATAGAGAATGAATGGAGAAGAAGGCCAGAAAGTCCCAAAGAAGACAAAAACATCATCAGGGAAAGGAAGAGTAACAAGTCAGTGACGGATGAATTTGCTTTGTCTGTCCCTGAGGCATCTTGCCTGCCTCCTCTTCCCCACCCCCACCCCCACCCCGAGTTCTTTTTCCAGAATTCCTGCCTTACTCACTGGTCTCAAGAGCTGGATAGACACCGCTTCCCCTCAGGAGGGGTCCATTTGTCCCTGAGGTGCTGAGGTCAGAAAGCCCCAATCCAGTCATGTGGCTGCACAGACTTGAGCAAGGATTAATAGAGGGTCAACTGAGTACCCGAATGCAATTTTTAACTTAATATGAAACAGGCACTCAAGACCATCGGGATCATTTAGTACAGTTTTGGTCTAGTCTCCTGACAACATCTTGACAAAGGAAATTGTCAGCCAGTCCACAGATAGAGCTCAAGATCGCCAGCACAGCTCAGGAAACTGTCAGGTCCAATTGCTGAAAGGACCCTTTTATTTATTTTTTTTCTTTTAACCATTGAGCTGAGGCAGCTGAAATTAGTAAATGTTGCTTTCATCATTAATGTACTGGAAGAAAAGGTCTCATAGGCCACAGACTCAAAGACCCAGCAGACAAAAAAGACATCTGCCCTGTGGCTTCATACAGTCTTACGTGGCTGTCACTCTGAGAGAATATGGAGGATTTAGCAGCTGGCAGGTCACAGGGGCGCCAAAGCTGAAGTCACAGGTAAATGACACTCTTTAGTCTTGGGCATTTGGCAATTACCAAAGAACAAAACAAAATAACCACCTTCTCCCTGGGACCTCTGTCCGGAGAAAGACAAAGAGAGTTCTGCCCACTTTTACTAAGGATCTGTTTAAAGCATCAGCTACTTCTGAATAACTGTTAGTGCTGGTGGTGTTAGATGCCATCAAGTCAAGTACAACAAATAGTGATCTTAAGAACAACAGACTGGCATCTTGCCCTCCTCTGTGCCATCCTCGTGGTATCTGTTATGTTCAAGCCCGTTGTTACCGGGTCAGTCCATCTTGTTGAGGGTCTTCCTCTCTTTCACTGGCCCTCCACCTTTCATAACATGATGTCTTTTTCCAGGAACCAGCACCTCCTGACAACATGCCCAAACACAGATTTTCTGCCTCTGAGGAGCACTCGGGTTGTAGTTCTTTCAAGACTAAAAAACTCATTACCATTAAATCAGAACCGATTCAAAGCTGACCCTCCAGTAAGTTTTCAGAGGAGCTTGCCATCTTCTCCTCTGGTTCCCACAGAGCAGCTAGTGCATTTGAACTGCTTGTCTTTGGATTGGCAGTGCAATTCCTTACCACTAGGCCATCAGAGCCCCCTAAATCAATACTACTAGTGATTGTTCAACAATCATTTGAGAGCTGGTGCCAGCTTTTGCTGACGTAGCATATAATAAGCCTCAAGAGGTCATTTCACCAGGACTTCCAGTATTCCAGCCCGGACCCAGGTCTTGGCATCCAGGCATAGCACTGGATGTGGAAGTGGAAGGTGAGAGCTGGGGAATGAGGAGCAGGTTTGGGAGGCTGTGGCCTTCCCACACGGAAGCAGCGGCCAGTGCACTGAGAGTCTCCAGAGACCTGGGAGAGGAGGCTGCTGGCACAGACCAGGGCGTGATACACTCACATGGTGAGAAAGAAGCGTTTCTTTTCATCTAAAGGGTAGAGCTGGGTAACAGCATTTCTTTCACTACAACGTAAGTCATTCTGTTCTGGGATATTGTTGCTATAGTGAAATTTTTAAAAGAAAGATTAAAAAGCAGCAACAGAGTGCATCTAATTTCCAAAATCAATCTCCATAATAGTCTATGTGTTTCCTACTGCCAAAGGGGCCCTTTAGAGTAGTGACAGAATATCTTCCCCCTGAAACCTACAGCGTCCCTTTTCAGCAGGAAGTAGCTAAGAGAATACACCATCCCCTTTTCCTTATGAATCAGGGTGAAGTCTCTCTCAGGGAGGAGTGATAGGGAATGGCAAGGGACACACTGACAAAGAAGATTAATCAGAACTGGCTTTGACAAGCACTGTGGCAATTGGACAATTAAAACAGACATTCAAGGGGGAGAAAGAACAAACTGGGGAGGAGGGTAGAGAAAACAGTGCAACAATGAATGAATGAAAACCCAAAATCTCTGTAAATGTTCATGAAAACTAATAAAATTTAATAAAAAAAAAAAGCAGCAGCAACAGGTTGCCTGGGAACCATCGTTACACACACACCCTGTTTCTAAACCTCGAGTGTCTCACCTTTAAACACGTCTTTATTGATGGCTTTACTGGAGTTAGGGATCTTAGTGCCACAATTCTCACACCTGTTGCTTTGAAGTCCCATGCCAGAATCAGAATAGGAGCTATTTCCTGCAACAGAGCCTGAAAAAGTCCACGTTGCACAAAGGAAAGGTCAGTTTCTGTGATATAAAATGTGGTGCTGGGAAAAGAACTCGTAAGCGTTCCAGGTGAGCACTGGGCACCATTGTGAGCCTCCTCCCGGGCTGTGATTCCACGGCGAGTGACCAGCCCAAGAGCCTGGGATTCCCTTCGGTCATCTGAGTGTTTTGGTAAGCAATAGTCCTATGCACCCAGCACATAAAACCAAAACCCACTTGCCGTGAAGTCAGTCCTGACTTGAGGAGACCGCACATGTGCGTGGCGAACTTGTGCCCCATCGTTCAGCAGTGGTACTGCCCTCCTTCCTTCTTAGGTGCCCAAGGGTGGCCTCAACCCAGCAACCTCCCGGTTCGTAGTTGAGCACTCAACTCTTTGTGCCACTCTTTGTTACGTGGGCGGGACAATCAGTTAAACTCTCCACTACTGTGAGGTTGGCAGTGTGAACTCACACAGAGGTGCTGCAGAAGAAAGGCCTGGCAATCAACTTCCAGGAGGTCAGAAGGCAGTCCCCCTGGGGGCAGTCCTGCTCTGCACACGTGGTGTCATTATGAGTTGGAATCAAAGAGCTGCTATCTGGTTTTGTTTTATTCTTGTTATTATTACATGAGAATGTATCATCTACTGAGTGAGAAGGGAGTTCTGGTGGCCTGGTGCATCAGAAGTTGTGCTGTCAACCCAAAAACAGACTATTTGAATCCACCAGCTGCTCCACAGGAGAGAAATGGGAAATCTCCTGTGTAATTTACAGCCTCTGACAACCCACTGGAGGGTCAGCCATGAGCTGGTTCTGACTCCACCACAAAGGACAACTGGAGGGGTCGGTACACAAGTAGCTGTGGCATAACAGACCACTGAGTTGAAGGAAGGCCTGGCCGTCTCTCTGGCCAGCTTCCCCAGGTGTGAGCTGTGGAGGGCAGGCTCTGGCAGCCCTTCCCCAGCCCCGGAGCTGCCTGAGCAGGCAGGCTTTGCCGCCCCTCTTCACGGAGGCAGTTCTGCCAGGGGATTTCTTTTCTGCTCGGTGAAAAGATTGTATGACTAACAGCTATTGGATTCCAGGCACTGGCTGCTACTTTGTCTCCTCCCACCTCGAACTTTATCTGCTTCAGTGAGATGTGCACAGACACACTGGTGCCATTGAAGAACACCTGTCACGTGGCCAGTCACCCTACCAGGTGCAGCTACGCCTCCTGGTGGAAGGATGACGACAAAGAGAACCGAGGACAGCCTGGTGGCCAGGCCCATGGAGTCGGGTGAGTCCAGGGAGAAATGGTGCTGGCTCTTCACTCTTCCTGTGTCTTATTTAAATCTATTATTCATGATTTATGTTTAAAATTTCACCTAAAAGATACAGCATGCAACACTCAGGTTGACTGCAATGCCATGGGGGGCGGGCAAGCTGGCTCCCAGCATGAGTGACCACATGGAAAGGGCCCTTGAAGGCTGAGTTCCCCCACCCCAGACCCCTCCACTTACTGCAAGTTGAACACAGGTACAAAGGGTTTTCTTGTATGATGATTGAAAATCTTCCACAGCTGAACTTTCTGTGACCTCTTCTCTCCATTCTTTGCTTCCTAGAAAGGGTGCATAAGATTATTTTAACTTCTAGAACGTGTATAATAAGAGTGGTAGGGAATGCATTGGCAAAACAGAAACACGTTTCTTATATTATAGATCCAGATAACGTACTTAGAAAGGGTGTGTCATTTCCCCTCGCCCCATCCTTGCCTGTTTCAGAGTCACCCCAGGAGAAACTGACATAATAAGAACATTTACATCAAACGTTAAAGAGAAATATATTTTAGAACATCAATTTTCCATAGAGTCCACAAGTCCTGGGGCCATTGAGGCTAAATGAGCCTCCAAAACAAAATATGTGTGGGCAGCGAGAAAAGTGCGGCAATGAATGAATGGAAATCCAAAACCTCTGTAAATGTCTATTAAAATTAATTTTAAAAAAAACCACACACCTATTGGATTGTCATATAAAGGGTTTCTTGTTGTAGATTGAATTGTGTTTCCCAAATAATGTATTATATATCCTAACCTCTAGGTCTGAGATTGTATTCCCACAGATTAATGAGTTGTCTTTGTTCTTTTGAGAAGAGTTGATTAGGGTAGTTTGCATCATTGAGATAGGAAAGAGATCAAAACCAAGCCACTCCATAGAGAATGGGGTAGAGATGTGTCAACTAGCATGAAGACAGAGCAAGAAGAGACACTCGAAGAAATGGATATTGCTCTAGAACTGACGGAAAAACTTCCCCTGAAGGTGGCATTCTGAGTTTGACCTTGCTGTTTAAACTGATAGAAACCCAACTCATTTGTTACAGTCATCAACTTGAGTTGCTTCTGTTATAGTAGAGATGAGAGTCAGAATTTCTAGGGAAGGATGTGGGCTTGGGAAATCCATGTGACATTGTACTTGCATGGATGATTGTAGAGAAATAAAATGGACAAAAACAGAAAAAAAAAAGAAGTGAAAAAAAAAAAAAGTAAAACCAGCCAAAATTATGCTCATTACTGCCCAGGTAGATTAACTCATAGCTGACCTTCTAGTGGGTTTCCAGACCCAGAAAGCATTAAAGAAGATGGAAGGAATACACAGAATCATTGTGCCAAAAAGAACTGATTGACACTGAAAAATTTCAGGAAGTAACATATGAACAGGAGACAATGGTAATAGAGAAAGTCGAAGCTACATTGAAGGCATTGGCAAAAAAATAAAGCCCCAGAAATCGGTGGGATACCAATTGACTTGTTTCAATTAACAGATTTAACCTTGGATGTGCTCATCAGTCTAAGGAAATTGGGAGGATGGCTATCTGTCTGACTGACTGGAAGAAGACCATATTTGTTACTATTTCCAAGAGAGGTGATCCAACTGAATATGGAAACTTCAAACAATATCATTAATATCACATGCAAGCAAAATACTGCTAAAGATCATTCCAAAATGGCTGGAACAGTACATAGATAGAGAACTGTCAGAAGTTCAAGCAGGATTTGGAAGAGACCTTGACACCAGGGATATCATTGCTGATGTCAGATGGATCCTGGCTGAAAGTAAGAAATACCAGAAGAATGTCTATTTGTGCTTTATTGACTATGCAAAAGCATATGTAATGTTAGGACTTTGTGGATCATAACAAATTATGGCTGACATTGAGAAGAACGGGAATTCCAGAGCACTTGATTGTGCTCATGCAAAACCTATACCTGAACCAGGAGGCTATTGTGCAAACAGAGCAGGGAAACATTGCATAGTTTAAAATTAAGAAGAGTGTATCAGGCTTTTATTCTCTCTCCCCACATCTACTCAGTCTCTACACTGAGCAAATTATTTCAGAAGCTGGACTCTATGAGGAGGAGTGTGGCATCAGGCTTGGAGGGAGACTCATCAATAACCTGTGTTATGCATATGACACAACTTTGCTTGCTGAATGTGAGGAGGGCTTGAAGAATTTGTTGCAGAAGATCAAGGAATACAGCCTTTGGTATGGATTGCATCTCAATGTCAGGAAAACAAAGATTCTTACCACTAGACCAAAAGCATCATGATGGATGGAGAGGAGATTGAAACTGTCAACAGCTTCATCTTACTTGGATCCACAGTTAACATCCTTGGTACTAGCAGTCAGGAAATAAGGAGACAAACTGCACTGGGAAAATCCTCAGTTAGGGACATTTCCAAATTATTGAGGAGTAGTTACATCAGTTTGAGGACTAAGGTGCTTCTGATTCAGGTCATAGTCTTTCTGATTACTAGCTATGCATCTGAGAGCTGGAATAAGAATGACAGAAAAAATAATTAACTCCTTTGAGCTGTGATGTTGGAGAAGAGCACTGAACATCCCATAGACGGCCAAGAGAATGAACAGATATGTTTTAGAGAGGGAGCAGAGTGCTCTTAGGAGGCAAGAATGATGAGGCTTCACCTCACATACTTTGAACATGTTGCTAGGAGGTGCTATTCTTTGGAGAAGGACATGGGAAGGGTGGAGGGTTGGTGAAGGAGAGGAAAACACTTAACTCAGTGGATTGATACAGTGACTCCTGCAATGGGCTTTTGTGTGTCAGGAAGTGTGAGGATGGCCCAGGATAGAACAGGGTTCAGATCTTTTGTTCACAGGGTTGCTATGAGTCCTGCTTGACTTGACAGCATCTAATAACAACAAGAGAGATTGTCCATCTTTCTCCTGAAGGGCTGCTGCATAATTCCCCTCACCCCGCCACTACACCACCAACACTTCCTTTCAAATTACTGTTTGAAGCCGATTAAAAGCTGGTCCTCCATTGCGTTTCCAAGGTTGTAAATCACATAGGAGGAGACTGCCCATCTTTCTCCCATAGAGCTGGTGGTGCAGAGAGGTGCTGCCTTTGGGTTAGCCCAGCAACTCCCTAAGGACTATGCTACCCAAGCCCCCTAAACCAAACAAATTGTTGTTGCTTTGTTGTTGATGATGATGATGCTGTTAAGTGCTGCTGAGTCGAACACCAGATGGGAACCTTGTCCTAGCCGGCACCACCCGCACCATGGCTGATGTCCAGCGTGAGTCCATTGTTACAGTCTCTGTGTCATCCTGTCTCGATGCATGTCTTCCTCTTTGGCTGGCCTTCTAACCTTCTCAGCATGTTGTCTTTTTCCAGGACCGGCTTCCTCTTGACAATATGGCCAAAGTATGTGAGATGAAGTTTTACCGTCCTTGCCTCTAGGGAGAACCTTGGTTGCATTTCCTCCTTCGGCAGTCCATAGGCTATTCCTTATTCCTCACTAACACCACAGTTCAAAGGCATTGATTCTTCTTCTTCTGCCTTCTTTATCTACTGTCCAACTTTCAGATGCATAAGCAATTGAAAACACCATGGCTTGGATCAGATGCATCTTAGTCTTTAAGCTGGCTAGTTAGCACTGTTTATAAAAGACAGCACATTAATGAGGTCCTTAAGAGTATATTGTTCCAATACAACACACGTTTTGATTTCTTGATTGCTACTGCCATGGGTTGATTGTGAATCTAAATTTGTTTTAAAACCAAACAAGAAGTTAGCTTAATTAGAAAAGAATGTCTACCTGGAGCATTGTGTTCTTTTCCAGAACTCACTATGAGATCCAAGTGACAACAGCAATTTGAAAATTTAGACAAGAAGTTTAGGGGTAGTGAGTTTACGTTGATAGCACTGTAATAATAATCAAAAAAGAGGGTTAAGAAAGAATATGTGGCACAGTTTGAAGAATGTAGCCAATGTCACTGAATCAGGCATGGAGACATTGTTGAATTGATGTATGTTTTGCTGTGATATCTTAACCAAAATGATAATAAACAATTTTTTTTTTATCCTGTGGAGGACTACATCTGTTCATCATACACAACTGTACAAAATAGATATTTGAAGTATGGAATGATAAACTTCATTTTCCTCAAACCTCAAAATTGATTCCTACTAGAAGAAGGAACTGCAAAATATATCAATATATATGCAATACCTGATCAAATGGCTTTAGCTCTTGTAATATAAGGAAAAATGGAGGCAGGGAAATAGCGTTTGCTCCATGCCTGGGGTTAAAGGAGATGAGAGCATTAACAGAGTTAACAGAGGCTGCCAATGGCCAGCAGGGGGCACCAGAGAGCAGCTACTACCACTGTCATTCACCAGAGGATGGTTCAGGATGGAAGCTTGGGTTTCCCTACTTCGTAGAAATTCTAATTTTTCAAAGGAATTCTGATTAATAACAATTCCTGGATAGCTCTGCCTCTGAGATACAGAATACCTTCAAGGGAAAGTTGCTCATTCTTCGTGTGAAGGGCTCTGTATGCAAGCTCTCCTGGATGACTCTGGTGCAGGGATGGGTTAGCAGAGCCCCTGCCTGATGCAAACGCGTCTGTCCGGGCCTGCGCCTGCGCCTGCTGCCGGTGGAGAGAGGCCTGCGCTTGGGGTTTGTGGTGTTGGGGGGCTGAGCAGCCAGGCCATTTCCCTCTTGGAAAAATATACTCTCCTCCTGAGTCATAGATTTTCTCACACTTCATTTTCTGTCTCCACCCTCCTCGTTCAGGGCATTAGAACATCTGCTCCCCAAAATGGAACTTTGGATCTCACTCAAGTGAGTTCAGTCCAACCAGAGCTTTCTCGTCCCGATTCCTTTAAACTCTTTTGTGCACGAAAAATTTTCCTACTGAGCAGAACGATGGAGGGCACAGAGAAGGCAGTTTTTCCCCCTCAAAACAAAGTAGGTAAACTGAAGTTTCATACCAGAAATAACACAAAGGAATGAGTTTTACATATAGCCATGTTTCTGTCTGCTTTTATAAAACAATTTGCAAATAAATTGTCAGTCTTTAAGTCAGCAAACTTCATAAAGAATGAAACCTATCCAAGATCTAATTTTTGAAAAATTGTGCCGTTTATGAATCACAAAGACTGTATGGGTTTCCCTTTAATTAATTGTCCTGTTAGCAAGTTGCTAACGGTTTACCAGCAGCTCTGAGGGATGAACGATCCATACGGATTTACAGACTCTGAAGCCCAGTGGAGCGGAGCTGTGAGATGAAATCAACTGGCAGCAGTGGGCTTGTTTGATGGAAGAAGCCCTGGTCATGCAGTAGGTTAAGTTCTGTGCTGCTAACTCAGAAACCAGGTGAAGAATTAACTCCACAGCAGTGGATCTGGTTTGATTTTTGGCTTGGTTTGAATAAAGTTTCTGGGTGGTGCAAATGGTTAATGCACACACCTGCTAACTGAAAAGTTGGAGGTTTGAGTCCGCTCAGAGGTACTTGGAGTAAAAGACCTGGTGATCTACTCCTGAAAAATCAGCCATTGAAAATCTTCTGGAAGGGGAACCTCGATAGCAGCAAGAAAGAAGCAGGGAATGCAACTTTTGTCCTTCAAGGCCACAGAGATTCCTGCACAAAATGCAGGCAGACCACAATGTAGACACAGCAGCAGTAGGGGAGAACCAGAAGACCCAGCTGGGCAGAGCTGACTGGGGACTGCCACCCTGGGAGGCCAGAGTCAGAGGCGAGACCCTCCTCCAAGCATGGGAAGGGAGAGGCTGGAGTTGGCAGGACCCAAGAAAGCTTTGTAACACTGTCCTAAAGCCATGAGGGTGACCATCAAAAGGCCTTCCAGCACACTTGAGAAGCTGTCCTGACAATAACTGTGTCCTGTTTCCAACCTGAATAGTGACCTGTTAGCTTCCCTAAAAAACCCACAAGTAGGGGACAAGGGAGGAAACCTTATAGAGTGATTCTACACAAGGTGCTGCCAGTTAGTGGAGTCAGGTGAACAGTAATTGGGGTTTTTTCAGTCAATTCTTTAAGGGTGATATTTTGAAACAAATTGGGGATATGAATTGACACCAAATCTTAGCTGACCCTCCAGGAGGTTTTCAGAGGCAGTAAATGGCATGGGAGGAGATTGCACCTCTCCCCTCCCAGCCCCCCAGTAGCTGGTGGATTTCAACCACGTGCTTTGAGGTTTCCAGGCAGCTTCTTACCAGGAGGCCAGCAGAGCTCCAAGAGTGACATCGTTAACACAATTTCCGTGTCTAAATCATCCATCTTTCCATTACTCCCCTGCAGTGAATTCAGTGTTAGCTCTGATTTTGCACTTGACCTTACTTCTCTTTCTATTGTATCCATAAATAAAGGGTAAAAATTAATCTGGGACATTAATCCTTGTCCTGGTAGTTGACATTTTATAGGATCCATATGAGGAATTTAGAACAGAGACACTCAGTACCTTGAGTGATGAATCCAAATGTTACTTAAATGTTAAAATATTTTTTATTATACATAATAAAACCTTAAGAAGTCTATTATCTAAATTTTACTTCAATAAATAAAAATAGGCTTGGATGATGCATTGAATAAGCGTCATAATTGCCCCTTTATGTCAAGGAGAGCTCAAAGGTGATGACTTAATCTTACTTTAAAGTAATGGTCCACCCCTGGTGACACATGGTCATTTTGAGCACAGACGTAAGGCTGTTTCTTTTTTTAGGGGGAGAACACTCATACAACACTTGGGATAAGTGCCTACTCCTATGGTAAAGTGCTTTCCAATAGGAAAGAACCATCTTTTCGACTTTGCTATCTGTGTCTACTAGAGACCATTTAGTGCTTATTAAACAGCTCCTCCCTCCTTGACTCTTGCTTTGTCCAAGTCCACAGTGCCCTGTGAGGTTAGAGGTGGTGGCCCTCCAGCTAACAGAGTTGCCACTGAGCCAGTTCTGACCCAGGATGCCCATGTGTTAGAGTTACCCTTCAGAGGGTGTTCCATGACTGATCTTTGGTTTCAAATTTTTACTTTGAAACGAGTGAAGATTTGTAGAGAAGATAAGTTTTCCATTCAAAAATGCATATATATCTTGGGTGAACATTTGCAGAGCAAATTGGTCTTCTAAACCCCAGTTCCTACTTGCTTTGTGGTGTTGATAACAATTCCCACCTAGTGACACCATTCTTCCCACTGCTTTCTGGGTTTATTTCCATTCCTCCTTCTTTGCCAGCACGTCCAGCCTTCTAAACTTTGTCCTTGGACAAATGCTGCCTTTTTGTCTTGAATTGTGTACTTTATAGACCTATTGTTTGACTGGATAGTGAACTGAAAGAAAGAGATAGAGTGTATGTCTCACGTTCAGTTCCAGGCCTAAAATGTGATTAAAGACAATAGTCTCAGGGCTTTCACTTGTCTCTATCACATCAGTGAGCCTGGTTTGTGTGTGTGTGTGTGTGTATATATATATATATATAAATTTTTTTTTTTACTTTTGTTTCTAGTTTTCCCCCACTCTGCCTAGGACTTTTCAGTGTAGGTCCTTTGCAAGTCCTCAAGTCCTCAGTAGTGGTAGATGGGCACCATCTAGTTCTGGTCCCAAGCTTATTGATGCTGAGGTTCAAATGGTCCATTATACTTTAGAACCATTGTTTTCATGCATGTTTGATCTTCTTCACTCCAAAGACAGACCAATGGTTGAACCTTTGATGGACACTCACAAGCTTTTAAGACCAGTCATTACTCACAAATTTAAGATATAGACTGGACTATGTTGCATCCCTTTACCTTGAAGTTCTATAGACTATGATCCTGAGCCCCAGGCCCAATGACTCATTCTCTCTAGGTGTCTGATTATTACTACGAAGTCTCCATAACTTTGAATTACTGGTCTGGGGGACATAGATTAGCAGGCCTTCCTTTTAATAAAAAATCCTTCTGGTAGAATTCATATTTCCCATCTTTCCATTAACAGCCAAGCACATTAACCGTTTGCACCACCTGAGGACTGCTAACTGTTGGAATATTGCTCTCCGAGTCCTGCTAATAAGAAAATTCCAACTCCCAGTGGACCTCCTTCAGGTTTCCAAGTGTGTAAATCTTTACAAAAGCAACTTGTAGCTCTGCCAGCGTAGTCCACAGGAGACACTGCTAACACAAATGCAGAGCCTCTCTGATGGTTTGGATTCACCAGCAGCTCTAAACGAGAAATGTGGGCACTCTCCTACCTTGTGCCTTACAATTTCCTGGAGGGTCACTTATGTGTTAGTTCCAACTCATTGACAATATTGGGGGAATAAACCCCATAAACAGTGGCTATATACATGGGTCTCAGCTGATGAACGATTGAGGAATCAGATTGACCACATCTGTGGAAAGAGTCAATGGAGACACTCAATATCAGCAATCAAACTAAGGCCAGTGTCCAACGTTAGAACAAACCATCACAGCTATTTATGTACAAGTTCACATTGAAGGTGAAGGAAATGAAAACAAGTCCATAAGAAGAAAGATACAACATTGAGACTATCTGAACTGAACTATAAAACCTTCTCAAGAATGTATTTGATGTGTTGAACACTAACAAAGACCAGAGTTATGGGATGATATCAAGGACATTATCCATAAAGAAAGCAAAAGGTCACTGCAAAGACTGGGAAGAAATACAAAACCAAAATGGAAGTTAGGAAAGTTTAAATGATCCCAATTTTGTTCGCAACATCCAAAGAATCATAGTCAGGAGCAAGTCGAACAGAGGCCTTTGTCTCTCCATCAGGCCTACTCAAAGTGTTAACCTTGGCCACATCAATGTCATAGATCTTCTTTACAGCTTGCATCCACAATGAACACAAGAGTGTTGTTATCTTCTACTTCATAGCTGACTCAATGGTCAGGGGAAATTTGATGATGGCATAGTGCTCAAGCTTGTTTCTCCTGGGGGTGCTCTTC